>NW_017147019.1:1484479-1514990 GCF_001652005.2 Ceratina calcarata
AGCGAAATATTTTTACATGGAAATTGTAGATCTCGTCGTCCTCTACAAAAAAGGTGTGATGCAATTTTCCCGTATCTCGAACGGTTTGGGAGTTATCGGCCAAAAACGAAAACTTCGAAGAAATTGAAGGGGTACCCCTTGGAAAAATCTCAGAAAAATCGAAAATCTTTTTTTGTTGTTTATTATTAGCAATGTTCTTCCGACGTCTGATTTCTTTTTAAAAAATGCGTTTCTAAAGTGCATAAACTTTTGGGATTGACTGTATAGCCAATACATCCTTAAATGCTAATTTTGATCACGCCGTAAATAAATGACTTACAAGATGTGACTGGAGGTCCGGTTCGATCACTTTTTTAGAGTACGACCCAAAGTAGAAGCAGGCGTAATTGTTGCAGTTATCCAGTTTGATCGTCTTCTGAATCATTATAGTCTCGCTGGGCACTTTGTTCAACTGCGGCAGCGATTCCAATTCGTATCGGTCGTTCTTTATCTTGTTCATCATCCTCTTTGACGGATAATGATTTATCGTGATCGTCCCGTTGCAACAACCGATCGTGCTGTTCTCGATAATGTCGTACGTCCCGTCCGGCAAACCGTTCAAATCGGTGCCGATGCTGAACCGTTCGACTATCAATTTCATGTTGTTCAGCTCGTATACGTGTATCTGGTCATTCACTATCATGTGATCCACCCCGCGGTCATTGAATTTGATCTCGAACGGGTCCGCGGCAATGTCTCTCTTATCCTCCTCCGGTATGTCGACCTTGTTCTTTCTCATCATGTCCAACTCTTTGTTCACCTCCAGGTGACAGTTTAACCCGTCTGACCCTGTCGGCCTACAGTAGAGCTTGGTGGTGGCGGACTCGGTCAAATGTATCCCATCAGGACTCGATGAGTGCCTGGTACTGTTCCACTCTACGTCAAAAACATATTCGGGGCCGTGTTCCCAAGCGCTTTCGTCGACCGCTATGCGGGCGACTGAAACAAATTCTCTTGGTCATTTTATAATTTTCGAAGTAGGACTCTTTTGTAATTTGGTTGCATCAAGCCGTGAATCGAAGTCGTGTCACAAATATAACTAAAGTAAATAAGTAAATGCTATCGAATCACAGTTTGAAAAGATATTTTGAATTAGTCGTGTTCATTTCGAACGGAAATAATAGTTTACAATTAATTAGTGGTAATAATAATCGTATAAGCAGTTCTTGTCTCGCGATTTACACGGGCAGATTGAGGATAAAGATAGTTAAATGGACAATTGGCTTACCGACCTAAGAAGAACGGAATTAATGAAGCGAGCATGCCGTAGCACCGTTCTCAACTGGTTTAACACTGTACTTCAGCTTGAAGATCCTTTTATATCGCCGATCTGCTTTGACGACTCTCGTCGTGTAAGTGAATTAGGCCGTCCCCCGTCCACCGGCCACCGTAATCGTTACTTAGACTTAGAATACTTCGCAATGCGCGTAGTTTTCCCTGTTTTAAAAACTTTACCACAATCGTGCCTATTATTTATTCATTTTTAAATACACATTTTGAGAATATTATTATAAATTTGACTGAAAGTTTTGCGAACAGCATAAAACAGTGTCTATAAAAAATTTATCACGCTTAAAATTAGCATCATTCCATATTGCGACATCTTTCGAAATGGAACTGTTTTTTTAATATTCATGCAAACCATTTAATTTTTTTTTAAATACTACAAGACTTACTTTATCAGATAACGTGTAGATAATTTTTATAATATTTTTCCATCTTACGATTATAAATAACAATCAGCAAATATTTAATGCACAACACACAAAATAACAAAAAACAACAAAAATATAATGATTATTCAACAAATATGTATATTATTACATATGTTCATTTAGAATACAATAGGATTATTCGTTAAATAGTATTATGTTCTTAAATAGTATATTGTTTATCATCATTACATAGATTTTTGCAGCCCCTTACTATCGATTTCATTTACTTGCTCTCGGGAATCGATTGTAAGTTAGTATAAGCGTACAAACTTGTCGACGCGGGACTCTGGACTTCTGGCATCGAATCTCGAGCTGGACTTATACTTTTCAAAGTCAAGCTTATTTTCTGATGAATCCGCATCGTCCTGGGTCTGTTCAGCGTCCTCATCATTCCCGACGATTCCGTATACGAATGAAACTCACTTGGTGACACGCTCATGTGGCTAATAGTGCACAACACACAAAATAACAAAAAACAACAAAAATATAATGATTATTCAACAAATATGTATATTATTACATATGTTCATTTAGAATACAATAGGATTATTCGTTAAATAGTATTATGTTCTTAAATAGTATATTGTTTATCATCATTACATAGATTTTTGCAGCCCCTTACTATCGATTTCATTTACTTGCTCTCGGGAATCGATTGTAAGTTAGTATAAGCGTACAAACTTGTCGACGCGGGACTCTGGACTTCTGGCATCGAATCTCGAGCTGGACTTATACTTTTCAAAGTCAAGCTTATTTTCTGATGAATCCGCATCGTCCTGGGTCTGTTCAGCGTCCTCATCATTCCCGACGATTCCGTATACGAATGAAACTCACTTGGTGACACGCTCATGTGGCTAATAGATGTGACCTAGGAAATTATTTGATTAATTTGTTCAATTTACACGTTGAACTCAAAGTGTGAATCTGTATTTATATAAAATCCGCAGGTGTAAGCTATAATATTCAATTTCAGAGGCTCACCATATCCATGAATGTGTTTTTATTTCCCGAACTGAAGTCCTCGTGGTTTCCAAAGAAATAAATCTTCCTGTGGGGACAGTTTTTCGGATCCCTGACCTTTTCAATGGCGAGCGCTGCTCTGTTCAGTGGCACAAGGCCGGCTCGTTCAGGTTCAAAGTCAATTTCGAAATCCCCGTGCCTGTTTTCTTGCCTGTATCCTGTCCTTGACATTTTCACTTCCACCTCGCAATAGCCGACACTCGAGTTCTCCATAGTAACGAAACGATCGCGACTGTCGTCTAATTCAAAGCCAACGTTTAACTGTCCAGTGATCGTCCTGATCATATCCAGCCTCCACTTGGGTATGTTCCTCGAGACGACCAAGTTCTCGATTCCCTTGGGATTGAATCTGATCTCGAAAGGATCCTCGTTGATGAACCTGTCGCTAACTGGTACAAAATTCTGCGCGTTCGAACATCTACGATCGTGCGGGTCGGGACGAACGATTTTTCCATTGACGAATCGACACCTGAGAGTGTCGCTACCCATCGGCCTGCATTTCAGCTCAGACGCGATCATCGAGCAGAAATTGTCCTTTTCGTGGACGATATTGGCCAGAGACATGTTCACCAGAACGTCGTACGTGCATTCTGGCCCGTTTCGGTGCCAATCAGAGTCCTCCTGCTCGTGGACGGCCACACGTGCCGCTGGAATTACAACGAACCTATTTATACCGGTAGATACCAGTAGACAGTGAGAATGGGCAACGTGATCATAATGCCTTTGATCCCTGCCTGGCATTAATGGCATTTATCCATTATGTCTAACGATACGAAAAAGGAGTTGTTATATTAATTGCTGTTTCGATCATCAGGCATTCAGAGTAATAATTTAATTAGAATTCTTTATAGTATAGCTACCAAAAAAATGCAAAGTATTGAAAATATAGGAGTTGAAGATATAGATTAAAAAAATTAAAACAGGATGAATCTACAAGTCTACATCGATTCAAAGTCTCTCTGTGGATATGGAAACTGGAAACAAATTCTGTCTTTTGTAAATGACAGAAACGCCTAATTCTTTTGTTTTATAAGAGTTCGAAGAGAATAGAATGAAACAAGGAATACATAAGAATCCGGGATAACTGTGGAACTATCGTACATCGAAGTTTTGTGACAAAACGATACTGTGTACATACCCAGTAAAAATGGCAAGATTATTACCAACATGTTCGGCGACTTCCTCTGTTGCAACTGATACGACAGTGTTTCATCTCTCTTGTCTTTATACGACAGATAACTTGATTCATTACCTTGAAAACAATTTTATTAACAACCGCTTCCGTGCAATGGTTGCATATCGTGGTTCCTCCAGACATCTTCCGTGTCTCCGCATGTTCATATCATTTTCCGTAGTTTCTGAATTACGGCTGCCGTGAGAATCTTAATCGTGATCGTGACGCGACGGTCGTCTCGACACGCGTTTCAACCGAATTGAATCAAACATTATTAATCGAATCGAGAGACGCCGTGACGTACCGATGGTAAAGAGTAGTATAATTTTCCTGTTCATTGTTTTAATTGCTGATGATTTTCATTGCCAGTTTTGTGCAATCTTGTCGTTGTCGTCTCACTTGCTCGATCGAATGGCGTAACGCGGCGAGAGTGCAGTATGAAAATTTCGGGAATCGTCTGCTACGGAATGGTTTTAATCAAACCTTGGTCACTGCGAATTGCTGCTTTTCTGTATAATAAATATACTTCTTCTGACCCATCGTAATTCGGGCCACCTACATTGTACGGTGGTGTTTTGTACAGTTTTGAATTTGCTAATTTCTTCTTAATCTTACTTTCAATACATGTATATGAGTCGTGTCAAATTTTTTAACCACCCAGGGCCATATTAAATATTATATATTAAATCGCAGACTGTAGAACAAAAAGGAACAAATGGAAATAAGGATGAAACAAATTAGCCTTTATTATAAACAAATCAATATATATAAAATAATAATACACAGAATATAAACATATTAAAAAGTACACATATATATAGGAAAATTTCTTTCTCCCAATTTAACATTTAAATAAAATAATAGCTTTCTTTTAAAGAAACTTGGCAACGTTTTTCATTAACTAAATCTTCAAAATTTGATTGAATTCGTTGAGCTGTAGTTATTTTTTAAATTGCCTGTCTGTTAGTTTTTATCTCTCCGCAGTTTTATTATTCTTTAAAGTGGAAAATAGTTGTTCACACAAATATGTGCTACCGAACATTGGTCCAGTGTTGTCGAAAGTTAAATAATTATTATATTAGTTATCAATCTTAGTGGGCCTCGTGTTTAACATGCCTGATGTATATTATGCATATATCTGTATTATAATCCATGAATGGATTGATATGAATTTTACTTCATCCTTCAGCTGAATAAATGTAATCAAACGTTCGTACTTATTATAACTTTATTAATTACAATTACGAGAAACTGTGTAAAATGGCATCAATTCGAATTAATCGTGAAACGGACAAGGTACAATACGTACAAATGACAAATGTCTTTATTATGTACAGAATTAAATGACAATTACGCACAGTATTTACAACAGTACATAGCGATTCACAAAAATTTGATCGATTCATATATCAATTCGCATGTCACCGATCTGTTACACAGTACTGCTATGCGAATGGTATCGAATCCATGTGTACAATCCTTTTAAATCTCAATCGGCGAGTCCATCTCGATCGAGTCCTCCTCCATCGAGTTCTCCGCCAACCATCTTCCGATAAACATGCTGGCCGATTCGGGATCCTTCACTTCCGGTGGCTCGCTCTCCGCGGGCAAAATCGATTCCAGCCTCAAGCTTATGTGCTCGTACAAAGTGGTCTCTGTACTTTCAGATACTTTGCTGGTGGTTACCACGTTCGTGGTACCGGATATGAACTCGGTAGAAGTGATCGCTGCGTGACTCTCCGAAGAAACCTGCAGAACGTACAATCTTTCTGTTACATTCGTCCTAAATATAATAATTAGACTGCGAATTTCGAATAAAACATTTATGATAGTTCCTTAAAAAATGCATTTCAAGTAGAAGTTTGTTGCTTCATTTAAACTTCATTTACAATACGCATTCACTTGTAGTACTCACTTGTAGTATATTTTCATGGATCGCATGCAGTATTTCTATTTTCGATATTTATATAAATGCATACAATTCGCAGTCTGTTAATGACAAATCTGTATCAAAGAATCAACACGATTTGCACGGGTACAGATTTGCCGATTCAATATCCGACACTCGGGGATACTCACGACGGAAGAGACCATGTCGCTGATTTCGCGCATAGACTCTGCGCTGCCGAAGAAGTACGGCATCTTGTGCGTGCACATAAGGAGATTCCTGATCTTCCTGATCTGCACCAGCTGTCCGTCCTTGAGGTTGAACAGCGTCTCGAGAACATAGCCACGATTTATGCGGAACGAGTGACCGACCGTGCTCCGTTCCATCGTGAAAGTCGTCATGCACTCCCCCAGAGTGAAATTCTCCATCACCTCGAATTCGGGCTTCCCGTATACGCTCATGAGGACGCCGATGTTCAGCTGGCCGACTATCACCCGGATCATGTCCAGCTCTCGGGGTTGGATGTTCTCGTTCACGACGAGACTGTCCAGCCCCTGTTCCGAGAATTTGATCTCGAACTGCTCGCGGCTCAACTCGTACGCCTCCTGCCTGGACACCGGGCCGATAGGAACGGCTGACATGACAGGATCTAAGCTTTCGGTAGCGTAACTGTCCGCTTGCGAGTCCCGAAAATGGCAGCTAAGTCCTAAGTATCCCTTCGGCTGGCACACCAGCTTCGAGGCGACGTTCAGCCGGATGCTCATGTAGCTTCCTTCCTCGGGGATCGCGGTCGAGTTCACGTGAACTTGAAACGTGTATTCCGGCCCGTAGTTCCATACCGCCGAGTCGATGTCGACACGTGCAACTGAAAAACGTACACGCGTACGAGATTATTGCTTCCCTTTGCTCCCGATTCGCGAGACACGGCCCGCCTAAGCACGCGGCTGTCGTGGACCGTGTGTCGCGGGTGAATTGAATGATTGAACCGGCTTGAATAGGCCCGATTAGAGCCAGCCTCGCGATGGTTTCCGATTCTTATGTCCCGGCCCACATCCCATGCTTGCCTCCCTACACATACATATGTTCGTCGTCCTGACTTTCCAACTTCGTTCATAATAAAATCGAAGAACAGGGAAATGATTTTATTTCGGACGAAGCTGAGACGCGCGAAAGGGTCAAGAGTCATCGGACCGGGCACCATCGGTTACCTCGTCCGTCGGGGCTTACCTAAGAAAAATGGCACCACGGTTAGCACTACGCTCATGTTGACACTGGCCAATAGTTCGGACAACTTTAATGGAGTAACCGATGTTGAGGCCGCTCTTATACCGCGGCTAAACTGCACTACTGACCTCTTCTTACGATTACTCAGCTCCAAATCGCCGGACCTCTCTCTTTCCAGTTGGAAAATAAAGCGTGGATGTACACGCCACGCCGGCCGGCCGGCCGGCCGATCGATTTAGACAATTGATATGGTAATACCAATCGGGGTCATGAAGGGACCCTCCCACGTTAACACGCTTATTTCGAAACTGACAATTACCTCGTGTGTCAACGACCGTCGACGTTAGCGTCATCCCCGATCCCTTCACTCTCGGATCAACGAAGAATGGGATAAACTATTCTTTTATTTACAGCCCCAGTCTACATTCAGCGAGCTGTTAACGTCAAAGAATACTTTATCAGCTTCCGAACGTTCTTTTGTTAGAGAATTATTTTATACGAAGCAAGATGGACTTCTTATTTAACGTTTACTGATTTTACGATTCTGAGAACAGAGGAGGAAATGTCAATGACGAAAGATAAGATGAACAACTTGGCATCGATGAATTACGCGTCTGGTACAATCTAGCTTCCAAGGAGATAACGTGACCGCTATAAACCGGACTTGATTAATCACTATCAGGAAAATCTACGCTATTAATTTGCATTGCATAATTCTTAAACGATAATTATCAATAATACACAATGTGGTTTGTTAGAGACATGGTAGAATTTTTATTGAAATTGAGGAATATTATTAATTGCAGAATTTTATTATTTTTCAATGACAAAGATACAGTTGGAATAATATAAAAATGTTTACAGTATATATCGTATACAGTGTAGATTTCCATATGCAGACTTAATTGTATCTTCACATATTTTACGAAATGCAACGTAACGTCTTACCATAGTATTCTAATACATGAGATAGGGAGATCTATAAAACGCACGATTATTTGCATAACAGATAGGAAGTAAAATAAAATCAGATTTTAATCGCAACGACACTTTAATCGGCATGGCTTAAACACAAATGGTCGCGCGCAATCTCACCTATTTAAAACAATTATGATTTTGGAGTCAGTGACGGGCCGAGTATCGTTGTATTTGTCATCTTCTTCAAAGGAGACTTGGCAGGATCGATGGAAGCTAGAGATAAACGAATCTGATCAAATGACGTCCCGAGCTTCTCTCCATTGTCTGCGTCGTACACTTCGAGCGTGTTGACGCTCTCCGAGGTGAAGTTCGAGAAGGAAATAAATATGTGTGCGGTAGAATTTTTCTGAAAGTACAATGTAACGTAATGTAAAAGTTGAAACAAATTCAACGAGTTTACTCGTGAATAGAGCAATTGCTTGATTAAGCAGCAATCGTGCGACGTACCAGTGTGTCGTTGGTTTCTCGATGGAACACGTACATGTGTTTTGTTACCAGTCTGTACACCGGTTGCGCGAGACAACTGTTGAGATGCACCTCCTTCGTGACCTCGATCACCGGGTTGCTCTTTAGATTCTTGTTGTACCAGTCGATCCACACCCCTGATCTAAACGTTTGGTTACCCTGTTCCTGGTGAGAAATCTTGGTCTCCGCGCGACATTC
Organism: Ceratina calcarata; assembly: GCF_001652005.2. NCBI lineage: Eukaryota > Metazoa > Arthropoda > Insecta > Hymenoptera > Apidae > Ceratina > Ceratina calcarata. The sequence continues at coordinate 1,493,181 of NW_017147019.1, forward strand.
GCCTATAGTGAAGTTCTCCGTCATCTTGACGTCCTGGCTCTTGTACGTAGTCGCTGGCGCTTTACCAGCAAGGGTCGTCTTCGCCCAGACGTTCAAATGATTCGCCACCAGCCGATACAAGTCCGTAATATCGTCCGTCGCCTGCTTCTCGCCGTTCTCGAACTCGAAGAACTCGATTCCGGTCTCTTTGAACTTGATCTCGAAGGTCACATTTCCCATATCGAACTCCACGTTCTTGGACGTGATCGCGACTTCCGACGGTATTGCAATCTTAGCGTCCTCGAAGTGGCACTGCAGCCTGTCCGGTTCCTTAGGCTGGCATTTCAGCATGGCGTTCATACTTGATCCTTTGGGTTCATCCTCGTCCGTTGTCAGATTCTTTACCGTATTGATGGTTACATTGAAAGTATACTCCGGTCCGTTCTCCCATCGGTGGTAATCGTCCGGTACGTAAATTACTGGAAAAATAACGATTTAGTCGACACAGTAAGAACGTCTACATTTCGAAGGAGCGCGATTGATATTAAGGACAAGGACACTTGAGGTGCGAAGAAGTTTGATAAACCCGTCAGCGGTGTTAATGTATAGCTTGACCCGTCCTTCACGAATCATTGACGGTGGCAACGATAAACGGTCGCGACGAACACACGCACTAGCGATAAGTAGTCGGGGGACTTAACTGACCTAGGAGAAACGGCACCAGAATGAAATACATGGGCCCGGTCATGGTTCGGTCGAAACGATGTGATATACTCTCTTGATCTCTCTTGGTGGACAGCCACCAGCCTGGCTTTTATACTTACACCGTCGCCGGTATTTGCCTCTATCACGAGCTATCTAGGTAGGGCGCAATTTCATGCACTAACACATGCGATTACGAATTTCTTTGAACGAGTTATCATCTTAGTTAGCCCTAGTTATCCAGCTTTACTTTTCTATACAATTTAGACGAGTACGATGTCAATTTACTCTCATAGTTTCTAAGGGAGGACAACTGTGATACTCCAGAATGTATCACAATCTTCATCAACGTGAAATAATAGATTCTATTATTTTGTACAACGTGTAAGTTTATTATTTTAGAGCGAAACAAAAGTTCGTGCGTTGTTGCTGTTGTTCTTTTAGTTTGTATAATATTTTGACATCAATAAAAATACTTTATACCTATACAAGTGTTATATATCATTTTATAGCTTTTGAGAAGTTATTTATTATTCACGCATTAGTTACAATTAATTTATTGATAAATAATAAATATAGGAGCCATTCTTGGAACATCACGTTTTGCGTTACTAACACTTGTTAGATTTTTGAATGAACTAATGCCTTGGAGAGGAAAGGAGAGAAATGTGTGGGTGGCGAAAAATGATGAAACAGCACTCTGGTAAAGACCTTGAATGTGTCAGACATTTAGCTCGTGGAATAAAGGGAGTAATTTTGTCATTATCGCGTTGATCAGTCGCAATGATCTCGTTTGCAACATTAAATTAGATGATGTCGACCGCTAGTGCAATAAGAGACGAAACAATGATAATTTCTGTAAATATCAAGAAATTCGCTGCCGTGAACTATGTCCCACCGAAATTCAATGATTCCATTCTTCGAACAGGTTCAACTAAGTTTGCCAATACTACTTTTATTATAACAATTAGAACTATGTTTGTACGAAAGCAATGAAATGGAAGAATTGGTTGAAAAATAGGTAAAAGTGAAATAATAAAATATCTTAAGGACGTGTATAAAATTTTTTAATTCTCTTTTCTATTATCATACCGTCTATATTTTAATTTCAATGAAGTATTATAGTTTAAAGACGCGTATGTTGGAAAAATGCTTCAGAATCACTTATGAAACGCGCAGAAGCTTTTGTATAAGGTTCAATGAATTACGAACGATGGCGACACTATGCAACAAGAGACTGTAAAAATAAAAACGTCATTGACAATAATATAAATTAAAAATTGTCAATCTCTTCTCAATTAATTTAAAACGCATTATCATAAATGCCTAAAGACCAGTTTTTCTATTCGAACTTCTAATAATTGCATTTTAAATACGTAACATATATAAAATACATAACAAACAGAAGAATATTTATTATTTCAATTAAAACGAATACAGTTAATTTATTTATTAGAAATTATATGAAAAAGTTTCTAAGAAGTATAGAACAGGGAATCACAGGCTTGATCATGAACACTTTATTCGTTTAAATAGCATTTATATCGATTAACAATGAAAGATCAGTAGTTGGCCAAGGATGTCAAAGTTCAGGGGAAAATCCATTTGATGTGGAATGTGGAATGAACAAAACGTAGACTACCGTTGACGTAAGTCGTTTCCAAATTAAGACGAGTTTCTCATCGTGCGCTTGACTCGTGCAACTAATTAAATCTCAGTGTGAAACGTAATCGCAAGTAAATTCGTAGTTTCCTGTTTTAAAGATCAGTGAAACGGTAAAACGAACCACTGACTTTGCATCATCGGCTTCTCAGGAATAATAAAAATGTTGAATGAAATTCTGGAAGGCTTTGGTATTCAAAGTAGATGGGGAAAATCCAAGACAGCATCATTCTCCCAGTATCCGAACGAACGATACTTAAGCACGATAAACAAGACGTATACCTGACCTTGACCATAAAAGTTATTATCCCTTCTCCACGTTTTCTCGTTCGAGTGCCATTCGAACAATGCGCGGTACATCGAGAGAAGAGAAACCCGAACAAGCCGTAAAAAGTTAAGCTTGAGATATATGTATTGTCCTCAAGTATAATTTAGCGCTTCTGGCATTTCTGTTGGTTTGGTGAATATCTTATTGAAGCTACAGCAATTTCTTATTGATTGGGAAATTCACAAATACAGAGTAAATGTCGCAGTCTGTTCAGTATCAAAGTTCTGACCTTTGACACAGTGGACGCATTTTTATTCAAGAATAAGGAGAATAAATTGCGTTATCGTTGTTCGGAGATAATCTATCTCCCAGCTACTATCAGTTTGAAAATAAAAGGGAAAATTAAAGTAACGCATGATGTCAGGCGAAAACCGCAACGAGATCCGCACGTACCATATTCTAGCCAACAATGACATTCCATGACACAATGAAAAATGATAATTGCATTATTCCGAAACAAAAGGCTGACGATTTCTGTGAATTTAGAAGTGAACATAAACGTCTCTACATTCCACATCTTCGTGATATCATCTATCCTTCTATATCACAATTAACGCAGTTACAATGGAATTAAAAGTATTAATCTATTGTAAAAGAATTGTTCGAACGTGCGGTTAACAGGAAAGTAAACTGAGTTAAAAGATTTTAATCAGCTGAAAAGATATATTGATACTTTCTCAAGAACTCTCTTATTTGTCTTTCATTTTTCTATCATCTCAATTCGAGGTCAGCACGTTTTCGCCAATCTAATTAATGGTAGCTCGTATACGGGTCAGAAAAGATTTCACGAGAATCCAGTTACTCGCCTTGAAGAGAAATTAATGCCCCATGAAAAAAAGAAGTGACCGCGTCGTTTCCCCCCATCGTTATTTGTTTTGCTTCTTTAAAAAATACGTACGTACGTCTGTGGAATCGAGCACGGGAAGTTGCCGCGATTTCCCATCGACGTATGACTCGTCCGGTTCCGTGGTGGGGAATCCGGTATCTGCGGATTTATATACAAGAGCCACCATCGCTTTGAATAGATTAGTGGCGAACGGTGAAATCGAACGATCAGACGACGTTCGGAGACAATATACTCGTGCAAGTTCTTCAAGAGTACTCCTTACAGCATCACCATGGTGAGTCGAATTCTCGTGTACAATTTAATTATTATTTATATTAAATTTTGTGTCTTAAATGCTGATAGAAAAAAATCTACTCACATATTAACGGTTTATCAAATTTACTTTTACAGATCAAACAATTAACAATTTTATTCTCCGCTATCGTTCTGGTGCAATCGCAGAGACCACCCTATGCCGGAAGTAGCAAGCCTTATCCTGGAGTTCTTCCACAATATTTGGATGCACAGACAACAACAGCACCTACTACTTCTAGCAGTAATCAGACTGGGATCGGAAATCGAATCGATGTGAGCAGCAGCAGTGTCGGTCCAGCCTTAGGAGCCGCACCTCCCAGTGTACCGACGATTCCTCAGGATCTGCCAGTGGATGCTTTGGGAGATATCGAGCTGATAAACAGAATCAAGACCTGGCCGAGGGAGAAACAGCCTTTCTGGTTCATCAACTGGCAACAGATCCAAGAACATCGTGGCGATGTGAATAACAGGGTTCAGCCACCTCAAACTCAACCGAATACGAGACCGTTTTTCGCGGGTTAGAATAAAGCAGTGTCCGTGAAAACAGTTCTATTGATTCCAATTCGACGACATCCACTGCCGTCACTTTTCTGCTAGTCACATTTTCATTCGAGATGTACTTAAATGACAATACGTTTGAAAAACACGAGTAGACAAAGGTATCGTGTAATGTTTCCTAAAAATCGTTTACACATGAATATTGCAAAGAAAAATTGTAATTAAAGTTTTAAGTTTCGTTACACGATACGTTTAGTCACTTCGTTGACACAGGATTTAATATCCAATGAATCTAAATAATTGAAGTACAAAATTATACGAATTTAATCAGTGTTTAAGAAACAACTGAAAGGTTATTATTACATGTGAGCAGTTTCGCGTTCGAACGGCGTATCTTTCGTGAACGAATAAAAAGATATTAATTAAAGAAACGGAGTTCGAGTCAGCTCGAAAAATTTTAAATTTCCAATCCACCTGCTGAGCAAGGCGCGCTAGCCAATCAGGTGTACATACGAGGTTCGACGGGGCGAACAGACTCGATCGTGGATCGCGCTGGCTGCGCATGAGTAGTTCACGTTGCACGGCCAGCGACGTCACAACGGTCCGTCCAATACAAGCGCGAGGATCTTACAATCAGTAATAACTCTAAGTGCGTGCGGTACGTCGACGCGTGGTGCTCGTATTCGGGCGTACGAACGCGAGAGAAGTGGTTATATACATAAACTCGGTTCGTGAAAGATGTTACCCGACAGGAATATATCAGCCGAGATATCAGTACGTTAGACTCATTTATCGTTCGAAACTAAAAACCCCTCAAATGCATCGGTTATTCGTTAAGAAAAAGTCAGACCGTAGACGACCCGCCGTAACTAACAGTCCACGCGGCGGCCCGGCCCGAAAACACTTTCGCCTCGCTATATACACGAGGACGAGAAATCGCATCGTGTTTCATTCACAACGCAAGCGCCACTGGCAATGTCGGGAAGTGACAGCCCAACATTCTTTCACGGCCAGCCCTGGTCGAACTGGATCGAAAGAATCGGACGAGACAAGCCGCTGAGTAAGTGCGATGAATCAAATCGAAATGTTCGTTTGCCGTCGCCGCTACGGGACCACGGCAACGACGAGCGTCTTAGCTCCTGTAACCTAACCTCAACAACGGTGCTCCTTTGTCCGTCGACTTGACGCACAGGGGCATCATTAGGGCCCGGATCGCCACGCATTTATTTTAAGTACCCTGTCCGTCGACAATCGTCCGGCGTGCGATCACGATTCGCGTTTCACGCAGATCGCGTTTGTTTTATCGTCTCTTTTCACTGGCAAATTATGTAATTCCCAACTAAAACGGCAGAATTAAATACAGACCGTCGAATGCATTAGCTTTTACAGGGTATAATATATTGGCATGGATCGGAGAATTTTAATAAAACGCGAGACGAACAAACGAGCCACTAGCACTGTTTCGATAGCCCCCCTTTAAATAATATCTACTCTTGTACTTTTATATTTCAACTCGGTCTTTCTTACAACTATTTTTTGTTCAAGGAATTATGCATGTATAAAATGTAAACAAAATAAATGTTGTTTACCTAGAAATTTGTGTTTTTTATTTCACTGTTCTGCTTATCTTTGTGATAGAAATTAATAAGCTAGTGTCTTAATAATTGTAAGGCTAACATTGTTTTATAATTCACTGTATCTTTTCTTTAAAATCATATTTATAACTTTAATGTAGTAAATGTGATCACTATCATACTTTAGTATAAGCTTGATCATGATATTCTTCAGCTTCTCTTTTTAAAAAATTAATTTTTAGATATCTGTTAGTATATTAGTATATTTTTAAATACACAGTACTAAACATAAACTGCAATGTGCCTTAGAATAATTTTTGTAGTTGTAATACTCTCTAGTTTCTGTGATCTAGTTTGTATGTTTCATAAAAGGATTTGCTCTATTTCAGGCGATGAAGAATCAGAAGCTCAGCTTTCCAGCTCAGTCACACGGCTTGCATCAGAAGGTAAATAGCAGCTTGTAAATTACAAAACAAAAATATTTTGGTTGAACTAAATCTTTTACAAGAAACCTCATGCTAAGATTCTAATAGATGATTTTCGTTCCAGATATTGATTTATATGGATTTTGTCCTGAAAGAGATACATTTTACACAGTGGTATGCGAGACCTGCCATGCAATAGTCAAACCACAAGCTCTCATTCAGCATATGGGTATGTCAATTCATCATGATAATTTTATTGTTTGTGTTTATTTAATCTAGTCAATAATTTTCAAGATTTGATTTCAATTATATATATATGAAAAGAGCTGCATTGAATACTCTATTTTTTCATACTATATTCACATAATTTAATTACTACTTTCACATTAAAGGACTGACCGAAGTAAAGTCAATACACGTAGCTCCTCATTCGGGTCGATTGCCGACCATGCAAACATCGTCTATTCTATACAAGCAGTGTACATATTTTGCCACAGAAAGTCGCCATCCCTCTGGTACGGTCAACTTTCCACCTCCTTCCACTCCGGTGGTAAAACCTCCGCTGAAGACGCCTTATTGCAAAGTTTCGAAACTCAAAAAGACGCAGCCGTCGCCGCAGATATCTACCAGTGGAAACAGTAGTAAGATAAATCACACGAATGTGAAACGAAGCAACGAGCAGCCGAGTATCTCAACAAGTTTATCATCTACGCCCGTACCGATTTCTTCGTCACCACGATCGCCTCTGGAGTCATTATCGTCGTCGACTTCGAACTCTGGCTCGACGGTCGCCTCCAGCCCCGTGAAAAGCCCCGGAACCGGTCAGCCGCGTCGGAAGAGGCTCAAGACCGACCGGTCTTTGCTCAAGGATCGAGAGTACGATCCGGACAAGCATTGTGGCGTCTGGAACGACGAGACCGGCAAGCCGTGCACCAGGTCGCTCACGTGCAAAGCTCACACGGTTTCGTTGCGACGGACAGTCGTCGGGCGGAGCAAAACCTTCGACAAGCTCCTCGCGGAGCACCGCGCCTCGAAGGAGGTCCCGAGCCGGCCGAAAGTGATCATGACTGGAACATTAACAGTGTCATCCGCGCCCTCGATCTTGAACCCGCTGACGCCTACAACGCCTGTCTTGACGATCGAAACCGAAGCGCCCAGTTCACCACCCGTTCTATCGCTGCCAGACACGTATCCACTGCCAAAGGTAAAGAGTCATGGTATCGATTAATTATTTCTACTTCCTTTTCTATTATTCTATTTCCTCTTCTTGACATGTTCTCAATCAGAGCCTACTGCGTGATCACCCTTCGTGGTGTGAATCCTGTTGCTTCGTTGTTCTGTTACCGGTATTGATTTTTATATGTATATCACAAAAGTTTAGCTTCTTCATGTAGCTTTTTTTCACGGATATGATTTCAAATTATTTCTTTTTACGACTAGCGATTCTACGTAATCTATCAGCTGATCGTGTATGTGTATCAATTAAAAGGGCCTAGATGACTAAGGGGGTCAAATGTGCCCTTGAGCCGAACGAAGCGCCGTTTGCGCCATTCGATAATTTATCAAAAACGAAACATTCACTTCAATTTTTAGCCCTATATCTCAACCAAGGGGGTAGTAATCGGGAAAATTCGAAAAATCAAATTTTTGCTGTTTTTCCTTAACGCCTTGCGAAAAATCTGAGAAAATTCTGACATGTTCGTAGTGTAGCTGGACATGTCTGAGAATCTTTCGGCGTTTCATTCGACTCACGGACACGTTTAGTCCCCTTATCCAGTTAGGCCCTTTATATGTATATTTATCTCGTGGCTTTCTATTTGTTTGGTTGGAGGAGGAACATATAATTATCGAATCTTAACTTGCAGCGTTGAAAGCAAATACATTTTCTGCTAGTGGTTACTGTGGGTATTTCTATTGTGTGCCATTAGTGCTCGTCACGCAATCGTTGTCGTATTTAGTTCTCCTCTGGAATTTCATGGTTTTGTGCTGTTTAAGAATTTTGGACTATAGTACAAATCTCAATTAGAAAATGTCTTCTTTTTTTTATTATGTGTACTGTAATTTTGCCTGTGTACAATTATTTACACGTCATGGCGATGTAAATATCTTAGGTGTCTCTCTATTGAATCCTGAAATACGAGTCCGTCGAAATAACTCATTTCTGTCTTCACCGTGTTCAGATTTATTACAAAATCTCTAAATTTCAATTTGGTTGCATTTTATTTGAACATCAGTTAAGGTCCTTTGGAATATAATTCCGTAGCGTCTTTAAGAAATGTACGAACTTTCCTGGGGCCGTGATCACCGATTCATTGCATTGTTCGTTTACTGATAGTCTCAGTTGAAATAGAGAACAGGTGGTTGTCGATCAAAATTCAGTCTTGCAATCGAGTTCGCAAAGGTGTCAGACATCAGGTATCAGTCGATACCCAAAGATTGCTCGCTTTCGTAGATCTCTTAAGACGCATTAAGACGGAACACAGCGTGGCTTGAAAAGAGAGAAAAAAGAAAGTTTAAAAAGAATCGCTGACGAACATGGATCGATCGACGAGCCAGGCGAGTCAGCCGCGACGAAGTAGTCTCGCAAAGCAGGGTGTCGGTTGATACCTGTTTTCTGTTTTTGTTATTACAGGCTGTTGATTTGCTTTATCGGTGTCTGGCCCCGCATGGCTCCACTAAACCTGTAAGGCATGGTTTCTTTTGGGCACTTAAACGCCTCGTACGGGTCCTACGATTCTTATTGCGAGTCGCCAACGCTTCTCTTTTTTAGACCAAACTCGAAGAAGACTTCGCCAACGAGGAGCTGAGGAGCCTGGAGTCGTCGCTAGTGAACTCGACCGGTACTTCGCAGTCGAGCTCTATGATGGCCCCGATACCCGTGGTGTTGCCATCGTTGTCACCGTTGCCGGCGAACAACGACGAGTCCTCGTCGTCGATCGCCACCTTGATACCGAGCACGGCATCCCCGGCTATACCGGTGCCAGCCACACTGCCAGCCACATGTACGCAGCCGTCGTTGGTCACGACCGTCCTCGAGGCCGAGACGCCGATCGACATCGACCCGGAAGCGGCGATGACCATCTATTCTCCGGTCTACAAGGACAAGTCGAAGTTGGTCCTGCAGCTACCGCGTTCGAACAACATCGCCCACTCACCTATATCTTCAATGCCAAGTCTGATATTCGAACCGATCGAGCAATTCGAACAACTGGAACAACTGGAGCAACAACACGTGACGCAGATAAACGGGAAGAGACTGAACCACGCGACGGCCCGTTCGAGTCCCATTGCCCAACGGCAATCGAAGAGGACCAAGCATCGAGAGTACCATCAGCAGGACCTGTCCACGGCTATACAGGTCGAGGCAACCACGACCTCGTCGCCTTACCCTCATTTCGGGGACATATCTTGGTCGAACTGTCATCCGGAGCCACTGGCGGTCAGTCGGTGGCTTCGTATTTCGTCCAGCCGTAAGCAGTACAACTTTAATATTCACTGACATAAAACCCCACCCACTCCAGGCTGAGGACCGTGCGCCATAGGCGTTTGTCTACCTCCTCTTTTTTTCGAGATCCTTTTTTTCACGATCGCCCTCGTCGCCGTCGCCGATGTGGTCTAGGTCTGAAGCCTGTCGAGAAGGGGACAAAGTTTTGATGTGAACTCGATGCGATAAGCATGCGCACACCGGAAATTATAAGCGCGGACACTGTAATTCATCACGTGAAATCGGAACGATAATGACATCATTTGCATGCTTCTTCTGTCTGTCGAAACGAAAATCTCGAGCAGAAACTACGGCAACGAGCCATTTTTGTTTTGCTTTTTTCGTGTATCGTCTGACGTCTCTTTTGCCGGACGACCGTTTCGTTCGTAACAACCACCGATCAAAGGTTCATGGGCTAATCGCATTATTGCATCGCTCACATAGAAGGAACGAACGAGGTTTCGCTGAGGAAAGAAGATATTCTTAACTTCGTTTCCAGTTTGCAAAATTTTTTACTGTCGAGTCGATGTAAAAAAGAACGCGAATCTCACCGGCAAACATTCCTCGAAGATTAACATTGTCCCGTGTACCGAAAGAAACGGTGTATCGAAGAATGAGTGTGGATCATCGAGTGATGCGACAATAGCAACGTTTAGCCTCCTTTTCACGTATTATATTGGTAGTAGATAAGTTCTTGTTCAGCATCGACTGAAGTATCTATTACTTCTTTTTCCACGAAACTGAATTTTTTACTGAAGATGGTTAGAAATCTCTCTTGACGCAGGTCAACAATGGGTTCAAATTCATTGCGTATTATCGTGACGCTTAATCGTTTAAAAACAAAACGTAATGCACGTGCAGAGAAAAAGTGCAAGTAAGAAAGGAGAAACAAACAAATACGTATTGAGATGGTTCAGAGTTCACGATTGCATGTAGTGATTCGAAGTTTTCCGCGATGAGGGAAGCGACGGTAGTGATAAATGGAATGAAGCAAACATCGAATTTTAGCCGATTAGTTTCGTGTATGCTTGCGTGCGTGTAGAAGAAAAGAGTGAAAGAGTGAAGGTGAAAATATCTTCGTTGTACAGAACGTTTCGGTAGGAAGAGGTAGGTAAAGGATAGAAGTGACAAGTAGTGATGATTTCTATTTTCTTGTTTTATTGATTCTTTCCAAGATGCTGTTAAGTGACACGTGCGTGAGACATCAGCCAAAATTACTTCTTTTTCTTTGTAGAATAACCGAGGAATCGCTGAGACTCCTTTTGTAAATACATTTAGTGAGAATGTAAAAAAGTAGTTTGGTCGATCATCGGGTAACAGTCTTCGCACGCAGGACCTTCGACTTATTTTCCAGTTAAACTCGGTCCGCGTACGGAGTGTCTCATCTTGTATATACACACAGGAATATATATCATAGCATACATATACATATATTTTTTTTATCGATCACGATCTCTTCAATGTTTTTACGTATATACATAAATACATACGTACATATACATGTAATATTATTCGCGACCTCAACCGCTGTCGTTTAGTTTTATGACTTCTTATTCATGTTATTTAGAGTTGATGTTTTGTTTCGTGATTTAAATTTGGAAGCGGATTCGACGAGTCGTTTCGAAAGTCGAGTTTAGCAAACCGTACATATTGTCCTGATTTACAATAGGTATCGTTCGCTGCTCACCGTTCACCCACCTATTCGAGACGACTTATTTTTGTAACTGTGTCGTTTCTAATTTCCGTGATGTGCTACGCGTCGATTTCTTGAATGTGGCGCAACAAGTGGCATGTAGTGTATACATATATTTACGGATTTTTTTTATTATAGATTGTGATATTTAACTAATGAACGATTAGTCAAGATTATTCTATATAATACGCGTATAGTGAGAGAGGGCGAGTGATAGGCGCTCAAGGTAGGGAGAAAATGGGGAAAAAAAGGAAAACGAACAGGAGATTGATTATTGAGATTAATCGGTCCTTCGACGTGGAGAAACGGAACGTTAGAATCAGAATTAAAATTGTTTACGTTTAGTTTGACTGCAATTATCGCCCCTCGTGTAGGGGAAGTTCTGCTCTGTGTATCGTGTTTGTAGCGTTTTTAGATGACATTTCTATTTCGTCGTTTTCCCGTTTTATGTTCGCGCGTATGCAGCGACTCGATAACTATTTTCTGGACGTAACAAGAGATGAAAATAAGAACAAATAGATAGATAGATAGGTAACAAAAAAGAAACAAGGAAAGTGGGAGTAGGAGGAAAATCAGCGTCGTAAGGAACGACGTGGATGTAACGTTATTTGAAGCCGACGAAGGGACGTTGATTTTTCGTTACCGCGCAGTATAAATAATAACGCTACCGACGTTATTATTACAAACGAATGTTATATTATTTGAAGAAGACGAAAACGCGTCGCGTCGGTCCGCGCTTGTTCCTCACCGCCGCGAAACCTCGCTAGACACGGCGATCGATCGATGTACGCTTTCTGCATATAAGACGCATTATTAATTCTCTTTATATATCATTTCACCTTACGATCTTACGTTTGAATTAATTAAGCATTCGTTGACGATCACAGTAGCGAGAGATTCTCGTAAAAGATGAGTCCTCGAGCATCGATCGAACGTCGTAATGAAACGGGGGGAAAAAGTAGTAGTAGCAATAAATTGTTCGATAGCAAATGATTAGAAGTAACGGGGTGACGAACGGACCGACGCGATTTTTCCGTGTTTCCAATCGTCTGTTTACTGATCTTCTCGGCTACCTGAAATCGTGATAACTTGTACATAAATCGCGTAAGCAATTACCCACAGTACCTATGGTATGAGATCTACATATATAGGTATATATTATATATATACATATATGATTATATATATATATATATATACATATATTACGAAAATCTATTGAAAAGTTGAAGGGGAGAGACATAGTGAAATCGCAAGCGTTTATCCGAATGCTATTTAACCCGCTGCGCTCGTTTTCCGAGCGTATCTTAACTAAACGCCGTGTATTAGAGAGAGGATGAAACTTACAATAGGCCGTATGATTTAAACCGACACATGTATTTACGTATAGCGTGTGAATATTTCCTGTACATAACAAGTGCCCCGTGCATGCTTGCGCCACACGAAATGCTGCATGCATGCGCGAAACCGTGTACGATCTTTTTTAGAGTACCACATTAATACTACTACAACTACTACTAGTACTGCAACTACTACTACTACTACTATTACTATTATTACCACCTACGTACCACACGTTAGTGTTCATCGATCGATGTTATTTCGCGCGAGCTCCGAAGTAACGATGCTCGAGTATCCCGCAGCTGTATATACCGACTCGAGCGACAACAATAATAATAATTATCACACTATCAGTAAACGAAAACGTTATATGCCGAACGAAATAGAGAAAAGAAACGGAAGGAAGAAGAAAAACGCTATTCCTCCAATAGTTGATTAATAGACGAACGACTGAAATAATTTCGTGAGAAGAGATACGAAACATTTTTTTAAACGGATTTAAACTTGCAGAGCAATAATACATATTCCACGACTAAGCAAGCGAGTGCACAGCAATAATACTAATTTCTGTAATTACTGTAATGTTAAGAACACGTTCAAACAGAACGGTTTTTCAGTACGAAAACGCGGATAAAAGAAGTTTTTGTTCATTCGGTTTAAAATCCAAAGTCAAAATCAGTAAAGGAATATTGTTTTTCGTTTTCTATAATCTTTATATCTTCCGTTTGCTCTGGTTATCGCCTGTGTATTTCTATTATTTCTGTTTTCCTTCGACGGTACATGGAGAGAATACGACCGTCCGATGTTTAATCGATGATTCTTTTTCGTTCCGGTTTTTTTTTTTAGGTGGATCCCGTCCGAATAACCCGGAACGCGCGTTAGTATTTTCGTTCCGCCCGTTAAATTAACAAAATCCCGCGTGAAACTGCTGTGCAGCAGACATTTCGTGGCTCGCATAAGACTGAGTACGCTTGAGACGAGGAAGGAAACGAATTGTACGTCTGCGGCGTGTCTGAAGTCGACCAACTCGCCGTTCGTAGAGAAAGATTGTTTCTTTTGTAATTAACGATTTCGTTGCGGAGATCGCGGTTTTGTTTGTGTTTGAATGTTGGAGAGCAACCGGGAGAGTGAGAGTAAGAGAATGAGAAAGACGGATCGATTTTAGCCGTCGTGCACGAATTGCCACTCTTTCGGTCCAGAATCGTGCGTCGGAAGCGGCAGAAGTACGATTTCGCGTTTCCACATAGCCCCCCTTCCCTTCCCTCCCCCCTCGTTGTTTCGCGTACACAACGGCGACGCTGTAATTTCACACGGAAAGAAAGAAGTAATGATGAAAACTAGTAATACTGCTCTGACTTCGTTCATGACGCAAGAAGATATGACGAGATACTTTTTGTGGCATTTAATTTAAATATACGTTTTATATTTATTTGTAAGTTGATTTTGTTCATTCAGTCCGTCTCTCACCTTCCAACCATATTCGTCTATTTTCCACGTATGTATTCACTAAGTCATTTTCGTGGGTAACGTTAGTAAAAAATTCGCATGTGCTTTTCTATTCACCACATATCATTTACATAATTGTTAGTTGGAAAATCGATTGAATTTTACACGAATTTATTATGAATATATTTATTAATATCTTTCATTGTTATAAGCTTTGTGTTAGATTTATATCGTAACACATGCTGATTGTATTTGTAATCTGCTGTCGTAAGTGTCTTTCGAACTAGAATACACGCGGTCACGCATAGGCACGCGTGAGAATCGATGGATTAGAGTCAGCTGATTAAATTGGTTTTTCCAGGCGGTAGGGTTTCACTGGCAACGGACCCGCGAGTTATTTTGAAAGCGATTACCCTTTCGGGAGAAGAAAGGATCCGTTAAAATATAAAATTAGAGAGTATACTTAAAATAGTGTGTCGGTCGCCTTTTGAAGTCAGACAGTACACACGTTCCTTGGCGCTTCCTCCTCGCGCGAACGTATCTGCTTGGGAGAGAGAAGAAAAGATGTGTTACATTTAAAAGTTTAACGGCTAACTGATAAGCGCAGAGCTCGTCATTTACCATTTCCGTGCAGCGACTGACTTTGTACAATACGTGTAAGAAATCTGCATTGATAGGATACGCCGCGTTCGCAGTTAGGGGTTTCCTTGCGAAAGTCATTTCCCAGTTCGCTTTTCTTATAATGTCACAAATCAGATTCTTTATTTTATTCGTAGGTATATTCATTTTTTATTGTTTCCCGACAGATTTTAAGATTCTAAAATTCTAAAATATTCATAAAAGATAAGGAAAGTAGATTAGGAAATGGCTTTCACTCTACCTTGTGCGAAAGGCATCTTTGGTCCTGCCCTTAATGAGAAGTAGAATATTGTCCTATTTAATACTTAACGTATTTAGTGGGTCTTAGTGCCATCGCTTAATACCACGAATTCGGAATCAAAGGTGCCGTTCGTACACTCTCCCGCGATATTTACCTAATAATAATATTTTTTTATGCACAAACTGGCCGATACCAGGGGAAAAGGAAAAGACAGTATAACAGTATAACGCTTCGAGTATAGATCATACGTATACATAATAAATTGATAGTTTTCGTCGATCAAGAAATGTGAAACATACGTACGTACATAGGTACATACTACCATTACTATCTACCTTGTTTATAGTCTTCTTCACCTCAACGATTTAATCGCGTCAACTAAAGAGTGAACATTGTCGCGTTTAATCGTTCAATCTATTACTTATCGAGTGAATTCCTATTAAATAAGAAACGAAAGATTCTGACGATCCAGGTAAACATTATTTCACGATTATCGATTCAGACTTTCGATCAGATCCGACACTCGGTGTCCCTTTGAGCGTTTACTTTTATACAATTAAATTACTCTTGTTCCATAAGAGCATCTTTCCATTTATGATAGTATATTTCTAGGAAAGTATAGCTAAGTGGCCGGCGTTGTGAATATTTGTAAAAAATGAACGGGGGATGTTAAAATGGCACACGCTCGTGATCACGTTTCTCTCAGGTATTTAGCGTGTCTGTAATCTGTATAATAAATAATTCAGAGACCTTCTCCTTCCGCAAGGTAGTATACGATGTAAACCAAGATCCGATCTCGTGTTTCTCTTAGAAGCTTCCTCCGTAATCGTAATTTTCATCGTGTTTGAGAATTCAGAAAAATCCATTAAACGTACTTGTAGACAAAAAAAAAGAGAAGTCATTGCACGAACGTGCTTGTCGTGCATTGAACGATCGTGAGAATATAGACTGGAGAGAAAATATTCATACAGTATTGCAAATTTGTTTTTACATTTTTTTAATCAGTTAAATGAGAAAGTCTGATACAGGAGGAGTTATTAATTAACATTATCGATCTCCTGCACGTCAATAAATATATCTCTAACTATGCAGAAATTTTTAAACATTCTCAGAAACTGTTCCCAAGGAACAATTTTATCGTTCAGTTTTACATCTCATCTCTAACCGTACGAGTGAGGCGTTCGCGATCAACCGGTAAAAGTAGACTAAGAGAAAACTCTGAAGTAAAACGCGAAACCATAAAAGTAACATTGAACTCTCATGCATCCTGTTATGGAAACTATACTTCATTTTTAATGTCGGTAGAAGAGTATGTAAGCAACGTACGCGTGTCGCTTTTTGAGAAAGAACGTGACAAGCGTATCATTGTGTTTTATTCAAAAGCGAAGCTACGACGAAACAGTATTAGGAGAAGAGGTAGGTGAAGTTTTGACCCGATGATCGGGCGAACGGTCACCGCGATGATTTTCACAAATTACAAGCGTAACGAGCGACCGGTGTATTTCGCATCGTACCTCGAATGCTGACTAAGCTGATTGTCTTAATTTATTTTAAGATTACGCGTGATAATTCAGAAAAATACGAAACGAAGGAATTGAGAAGATGGATGTTGGTTTTATTAAGGAAAGAAAGGAGACAATGTCGATGCGAGAAAGTGGACGCGTGTATGACGTGGAGAGTTTCGGAGTGCGATCAGCAGAGGCAGTATTGTTACACCGTTGATCGTTATATGTGCATAAAAAGCTTCAGAAATAAAAGAAATCTGAATCCCAATGCGACGTGTTTCCCTATTGACAAAATAAAACTATAAAATAATTTCATACGACTTATATTACATGTTTCTTAATTTCTACGATTTTACGTATTATTGAATAGATTAGCGAGAGTTATCTTCCTCGTCGATTCTCGGATACGTTTCCATTCCTGAATGTCGAACGTCGCGTCGCTTTCAGGACAGAATTTTGCAGAGCACGAACGAGTTTCACGTGTGACGTGAAAAGAGACGCCGCACTCTCGGATATCCTCGGGGACGAAGAACTGGTCCACCCACTGGGAATTCCAGATTTTTCCATCGGACACGGGGAGGAGCATGGGAAGTAAGCGTGGTTTCGATCGATTCGCGTCGATCTCGATCGGGAACGATCCTTATCAAGAATCGCACGACGTGTAGTACAAGCCGTGTACAAGCCTCTGCTCGATTTACACTTAATGAACATGCAGCGAAAAAGAAATCAGCAGTAGAATTAAGGACGTACAAGTGAAAAGTACTAATTATTTTCACTTTTTTTTTTTAACTTTAATTGCAACGAGGCGATGAGAATTATTTGAACATGTCGAATCGGCCTTGACCCTCGCAATAACATTTTAAATTGCTTGTTTTTAAGTCACGTCTTTTATTCTCGCCCCATATTCAAAGCCCGTGTTCGTATTCGAAACTCGTATACCTGAACAAATTGTTTTCCTCCCTCGACACAATCACCGCTATCGTAAACAGCGCACGTACAACAATAAATTCGAACGCGCACGCAAATACGACGATGTTTATGAGTAACGCGTTTCATCCGAGAGGGGAGATGTTAGAAGCCGAGGTAAAGGGAAAAAGCTGTCCGACATTATTCACTGTTTATTTCCCTACGGCTTAATCCCTTCATTAAACGGCGACCACTCGACAACCGATTCGTATCTCATTACCAACGTTCCCGGCTATTAGTCATTCCGAAGATCCTAAGACGTAATTATAATCTTCCGCCATTTATTTCTCCCGGAGCATCTACACAGCAGGTTCTTTGAGATTACATTCTTTCATAGTGATATATGTATGTATCATAAGCAATTTCCTATCTGTTCTATACATCTACAAGTTTATGGACTTGTTTCTCAAGTTTCACTTCCAAATCATACATAATCTTTTCGCCTCTCTTAATGAAGTAACAAGTGAAATCACGATTTTTCAAATTAAATAGAATTTCTCATGTGTTAGAAAATTTTATTCGCGACCAAAGAGTCTGCAAAAATCAAACTCCGTTTGACTGCGAAGCTGGACGTAGATGAGATTAGGCAGGACGAAGCAGACCGTTTGACTCGCCGCTCCGCGGGTCTCGATTTGGTCGAGGAACGCGTCAGGCGGATGAAATCGCGCGACATGCTTAATTCACTGCTGCTCGTCTGTTCTACCATTAGCGCAGCTGGGAGCCTGGGAGTAGCTGGTAACAAAAGCGCGAACGCTTTAACGAACCACGAAGAGAAGGTAGCGCTGTGCTGTCTGCTCTTTCGGCGAGGTAAAATTAGAGGTGGGCCGCCGCGGCAATTATTAAAATAGAAGAGAGTGACCGGGAGTGAGTCACCCGCGAGGTGGAAATGCGCGAAATCTATTTGTCGACCAGGCCAGCTGGACCCGATCGAGGATTCGCGCGATTCCCGGGTCATTGCCATCTCCCGCTGTTATTTACTTACTTCACCAGCGTAAAAGCTGCTCCCCGTCGCGTTTAACTGTTGACTTTGGCCGTGGACTCATATGGGAACAAATCATAGTAAAGACGCCGCGTGTAACCAGTTATCAGTTTCATCTGATTCCAAACGCAACGCGCGCGACGTGACTGGAATTTACGGACGTTCATTGGAGCATCGCGTCGCGCCGCTTCGAGCTGTTGGTAAGACGTTACGTTACGGTTAGTGGCTCGTTAACCCCTTGACTGGTGGGGTGTGAGTCGCGCGAGACGCAAATAGGATTTTCACGGGAAGGAAGCGTCAGGTCGATCTTACTCTGATTTTAGGAAAGTTGATCCCCGACCGCAAACAACAGTCAGTAAACATATTTTAGTAATAATTACCCTTTCAGGATATGTGAAAGCTATTCTTGTAACATTCGGTATTAACAAAAAATGACTTCAGTCCCTTCGTAGTTCAGGTATGTACGACCAAATAGGATTTTTATTGGTGAGGGAGCATCAGGTCTTCTTCTGAGTTTAGGAAAGTTGATCCTCAACCGCGAACAACAGTCAGTAAGTATATTTTAGTAATAACTACCCTTTCAGGATATCTGAAAACTAATTAACAGAGGGTAACTTCAGTCCCTTCGTAGTTCAGGTATATACGAGAAACTAGGATTTTTACAGGTGAGGGAGCATCAGGTCGATCTTTTTCTGATTTTAGGAAACTTGATCCCCAACCGCAAACAAAACCAGTAAATATATTTTATCTCTTCAGAATATCTGAAAGCTTTTCTTATAGCATTCGGTATTAACAAAAAATTACTTCAGTCCCTTCGTAGTTTAAGTACGACCAAACAGGATTTTTATGAGTAGGAAGCATCAGGTGGATCTTATTCTGATTTTAGGAAAGTCGATCCCCAACCACAAACAAGAAATATAAAAAATATATATTTCAATATCTTTTCAGGACGTTTGAAAGCCATATGACTATTCTTGTAACATTCTGTATTAACAGAGAACAACCCCAGTCTCTTTGTAGCTGAAGTATGTACGCGGCGCGAGTAATCAGACACCGTGCTTCAAAAGAACAATGCCGTGTCGTCTTAACCCTACCGGTCGAGGCTAAGGTTACTTTTCAAGCATACTATTCCATCGAAAAAAAAGATGATTCTCTTGCGACGAAGACGTAAGACGTGATCCGCGACAGTGCTCGTTTCTGAAGCAAAGCTTTAAGTTTATCGGTCGGATCTTCTTCTACCTGGGACGAAAGTACCATTGCTGACTAATCCGCGTCTGGACCAGGCGGGCTGGTTTTAGGACCTGAACTGAACGGTCTTATTCAGGGTCGAAGATTTGCGAACTGAATAGCCTGTTTCTTCGAAGTAGAACCGCGTGACGTCATTCGCTTCTTCCCTGTCACGTTCTTCCTGCTTTCGGCGGTCGGTCGTTGAAAGAAAACGAGATCCACGGCCTGCCGCGATTATGTGACTCACGATTTCGACAAAACCCCGTTTTACACAGTGGATCGACTCGCACCGAGCGGAAAATAATTTTCACTTTCCTCGATCCACTCTTGCGTACAATTACATCACTCTCTCGACGCTTCCTTTCCCGATTCACGTTTACCTACGCCAACACACGGCTCGCGGTAATGATCGTAAAACGATCTGCGTGAAAGCTCGCCGACTATTCCTCGACTCCGCGATCTCGTATCTCGTTCGCGGTTACGTAAGATCAGATGAAAACTCATTAACGTGTTAATTGAACGGTAATTGTGCAACTTTCCTTCTAATCTTTCCATTACGATAATATTTTATCAAGATATATTTACATCCATCGTAATATATACGATGGATATTTTGTTCGTCTATAATTGTTCATTGAATATTCAAAACGGCGCGTCTGTTTTCCGTGTCACAAGGAGTCGAGCAAAAAATTCTTTATTCCGCAGGATAATCGAGCATCTGGTAACCGAGGCAAAAGTTGCGAATGCGTCCCTGACCCTTACCTGATCGACTTCTTTTCACCCGGTGGGGCGTGGGGCCCACGGGGCCTCGCTTCGTCCCGTCCCACCTTCCGGAGGTACCTTTCGAACGGAGCAACCTGCCTGGCGTTCCTCTGATCTCCCTCAGCATCCACCGAATCCTCCGTCCTTTTCTCGTTCGCCTCTTTCTCTATTTCGAACACGCGCTGCCTATCTCTGTCCCGTCGCCGCTCGCAGCTATAAGCACGTTTCTTTTGCCTTGGTACCGCAGCAAGCATGGAAGGGGCCAGAGGCCGAAGGAGAAGGAGAAGAACCAGTCGTGAACCAGAACCGTCGGTCCTCAGAATCTCCCAGTCACCTCTTCGAGTCTGTGCGGGGACCAGCGCGTGGATTCGTTCCGATCGCGCGGTTTGCGATATCCATCTGAACGTCTCCCCCGTACTGTAACGACGATCGAGGAAAGAGGGTGCACCGAGGATGGCGCAGGAGACGCCGGCCGAAGACGCGGAGGATTGACAGGTTGGTGAGCCGATTTCGAGTTGCTACGAACGAGCGTTAGCGAAAAACCGGTCTGCAACAGCCACCCCGTTCGTGACATTGCTCCGAAATAAGTACTACCGGCACCGAACCGGTACCTCGTTCAATTGGTTCTATTAGTAGACACGAATGTACACGTTATTAATAATTTTAATCGAACTGTTTGCGATTTTATAATCCTGGTTATAACACGATATTTCTTAATCGAGTCGCTCTACGTTTATTTATTTCGTAATAACTTGATATAACGAGATTCGTTAAAATCGAACTTCATTAAAATTCTTTCGTACACTATTGTTCGTTTTATAATAAAAATTCTGAATGGGAGACTCATTAGCGATCGATCTTCCCAATGTGAGATCGTGGCATTGCCGGGCTAATTATGATTTGAACGGGTGGTCGCGTTGGTGGTATCGGAAATTCTGTCTCGAAATGCGTAGGAGATCCTCGATGTAAATGCTCTTCGAAGGACAATAACGGCTGAAACGCGTGGGCCATATTAAATTATTCGTAGCGAAACTCCGCGGAGACTCGATAAATCTCGTGTCAGAGTTAATGCGACATTAAATGATGGACTCTACCGAGAGTTCGGGAGCCAATCAGTCTGTCTAACCAGTCTGTATGAAGGAAAATAATTAAAGGTTCAATCATATAATCAAATGTTTAAGGAGACAATTGAATATTTACATTATTAAATGTTTGGGA
>NW_017147019.1:1515612-1520383 GCF_001652005.2 Ceratina calcarata
ATATCTAGTAACTGTTAAGCTTTCTCATTGTTTTTATGTAAGGGTTCATACAACCTTAATGCGTAATACTGGCATACGATGATTGACATTCGATGTTAAAGAAACAAATGGTGATGATGGAACAATTTTCGATGTTTAATTAATTGATCCGCCTGGTTATTCAACATCCATTGAACTAACTATTCTCAAGCAATTCGGGGCGCGCGTACAGCCGACGAACGCGTTCATTAATGCCTCTTCCACGTATAAACGGCGACAATGTATGAGTTATTAAGAATACTTATTTCATACGTGGCGTGTACTAACTCGGGACACGGTTTCACGTGCAGCACGAGAGGAGTCAATAACCTGGCTAGCCGACCCCGGAGTACAATGTAAATTCGCGATAAAGGTACGATAAACTTTGGTATGATGAACTCTGACGTTTCGACGTTAACCCTTTGCTCTCCGCTGGCGCCGCGGTTGCAAGCACAATTGTTACTCTGTCGTTTGAGTTATCAATGGAAATGAACAAAATAATTGAGCTTTTATTAAAACCTAATTAATCTAATCGCTCCACGAGTCATCGCTAAATCACGCGTACGACCGATTGCATCGAAAGAGTACAAGAATTAAATGACGACATTTTCACATTATGCGCGTCGATTAACATCTACCAGAAATTAATCGACGCTTCTGTTTTTCCCTGATCGAGAATATCGATTCCGTCGCGCAGTAAGTAATTTCATCCAAATTTAAAACGTGATCTAACGAGCGGATCGGTCTGCCCGACGGTCACATATAGTATACCTGCGACTTTTTTTTACCGGTTGCTCGAACGTATTACACCCACGCGGCTGTCACGCTTTGCATATCGCGTTCCGCTATTTCTTAGTGTTTACGAGCGATTCGATCGCCGGTTACATTCCGCACGCGCTTACTCTCGTGGAAACAAGTGGACCCCATACCTGGCTGCATGGAAATTCAACGATAAGACACGCTCCCTTTGTCGCTACCGTCCAGATAAAACTGCGTCCAAATTCAATGCGCAGCGCGCTGCGTATTACAGAAATAGCTCGCGAGC
This sequence comes from Ceratina calcarata, assembly GCF_001652005.2. Taxonomy (NCBI): domain Eukaryota; kingdom Metazoa; phylum Arthropoda; class Insecta; order Hymenoptera; family Apidae; genus Ceratina; species Ceratina calcarata. Next base: position 1,516,676 of record NW_017147019.1, read on the forward strand.
AATATGCTTATTATTTAATGCAAATATCAGTGCATGTGAATTACGCGTTCCGAATTTTAAACGTGATCTAATACTGGAACGCGCTACTAGCTGCTGGTGTTTATTTATGGACACCAAAGTGAGATACAAGTGAGAGTCATACACGAAATAATTTACACATGTAGTTAATTTGAAACAGATACTAAGCACACTGTTCTAGATAGATACGTTCTGTTTAGATGGCTCGAATATAATGGGTCAATTACAAGTTTAATGATAGCTAGTATGGCATTCCATGTGGCACGAAGAGTTCCATTTATATATTCCTCGATATAATTTTGTAGAATTAATCTTTGCGATTGCGAAACATCGTCGCAAAGTATTCTGGGAGATTGACGAGTACACACGACCGACAGATTAGGCACGACCATAGGAATTCAATGTGTTAATTTTTTAAACATGCAACGACCAACTCGTGTGGCAAGCGATGATGTCAGAAAACATAAATTATTACTAGATTTGTGGATTTTTTATGCAATTATAGCAAATTTGTATGTAAAGAAAATTTATCTACTGTAAAATAATTGATGTAAATTTCAAGTAATTAAATTATAAAAATGAGAAATTGCATTCATGAAAATATGTTTTAAGAAGTATTTTGCATAAAAAACCGCAGTCGAATTATGAAACTCGTTCCATCGATTTTCTAACTTCGATGAGCCATGTTAATCCAGGTATCGGTTATTTGTTGTCGCCCCGCGTCCCTACGAATTGACACGTCGCAAGTACTTTTAAATCGCGATGACAGCCACGATATTTATAATACGATCTGTAAAGAGGCCCGATCGTCATCTCGTAACTTATCAAGATCCGCGGCTTGTCTGTCGATACATATAAGGATTCCTGTTAGCACCGTGACAAACCCCTTCGCGTTCCTCTCTTTACTTACACACATGCCCCGGAGACATGCACGACGTGCCTGGCTAGAGGTATAGACGCGTAATCAACTTAAACGCGGAGATCAGTTTATCTCCGATGATGATAATCGTCGATCATCTCGACATTAAACCGCAATTAACATACCATACCGGATACGGATACAGTTAATAACCTCCGTCTAATTACGCAACTTTTCGTCACGGTCTCATAAATAATGATTGCTTAGAATAAATCGCAGACACCCAAAAACTGTTATTCCTAATCCGAGAAATTTTTGCCTTCTGCGTTGAACTTTTTCCAAGACAATTTTTTAACTAGCTTCGACGTACCATAAAACGGATACGGAAAGTTCGATTTTCGTTACGTGAAGTCTCTCGAAGCGACGTTTCTTTCGGAATAGAAACTGACTCGGTTTTTGTGCTGGAGGGAGGTTTACATAAATCGGTTGGGGTTCCGTACGTTCACGAAGATTGGATAATGGGCGGTGTTGTTTCTTTCGGGGTGTAATTATTCCAGGCGTTCGGCAATAAGAGTCAGGTAGAAATCCTTGGAAAGTGATTTATACATGGCGTGCGATGCGTTTTTTTATTAAAATACGCAACGGCCAGATTGGAATGTTAAGTTCAATGTCCGCAACTATAATTGGATTATTCTTAATGGATAAAAAAGATTGTATCTACATCGAGAATTTTACTTTCATCTTTAATTGGGAAGAGAGTGTTTATGCGAATGAATCTTTATTTCAATCTGCTAGCGCTCGAAACGAGCATCGACGAGCCTGTACAGCTTCGCAGACGCATCCTTATTCCGGTTCTCCGACGCTGTTTGGACATGTGCGTCCATAAGCAACGCTGCACATGTGTAGTCTTACGTAACTGTTTGTAATACTCATTTTGTTTGACTTGCAACAAAGGAGGGTATTTAGCACGTATACACACGTCCTAGTCGGTTCTATGCTAATCCAAGTTTTATCTGGGACGTCAATTGGCGTGACGCTTTTCACGTCCAATGAAAACTAATGTGTCTGCTAATAACCAAAACCCTATGTATGCAAAAATGCAGATTGCAGTGATGTAAATTTTCAACAATAACTGAAGAAGCTGTAAATAGTAAATTTAAATGAAAATCGTCAGGAAGGGAAGTGGAATATTCAAAGGAAATCTCTGGACGTAAAAAACAAGAAGAACGAATAAACGTAATTAAATGCAAACAGCATAACGCGAAGATAAAACGCTTTAGATGAATTATATTTTTCTTTTCATTCCTTCGTGGGTAATTTTATAAAACGGGAGAAAATGAGGAAAATTTCTTCTCAATTACCTCGCTCGCAACCGCAACAGATAAATTATGGGCTGAGGCGGCGTACTGTCACGTGTATCTCAACTTATTCGTTACCTTTCATCGAGCGTCCGCACGGAATCCTTATTTGGCGTAGGTTTCGTTCCGAAGCTCGTTAAAGCGACCGTAGAAAGTTCACCGAAAGTAGCAGCTATCCGAGAAGCTGGCCGAATCGTTTCCAGCGATTCTTCGAGTCTGTCCCGCGACACGCAAGCCTAGAAACATTTCATTGTTTCATAATGTAAAAACAGGTTTATTTCATTTAAAAAGTGTACATGTGTCTAAATATGTACGTTGACATTTTGACTTCTCGGTTTCCAATCGTTTTCCAGAATTCCACGTTCCCACGAACGTCACGTGTCCGAACGCAGCTGCTCCGATGTCTTAGGAACATATTTCTCATCGAACCATAAGTGGCTGTTCCGTCTGCCTAATGCGCGGTTGCGATCGGTCTTCGAACACTTGCCTAGTGGCATTTCACGGAAACGGCAATCGCACACGAATCTCTACATTTTATAACGTTCCGTTCGTCTTTTTCATCCTTCCTCTATTGTTTACATTTCCACCCGATCAATATAGTTTGCCGGCCTCGACATTAATTTCGCAACTCGGTAGTAGTCACGGTATTTAATAATTGCCGCGCCGCGCCGGCTTCTGATAGCCATGGGAATAACTGAATACACGGTGCGTACAACGTCGTCATCGCGGGCGAACGTAATCGCCTTGAAATACGCTCCGCGAATACGTAATCCGTATTCGCTCGCGGCTTTGCATCGTCATTCGCGAGATGCGCGTTCATTCTCAATTAACCGAACGTTACGTTCGCCGCTACCGGCTAAACCGTGCGATGCCATTTGATCGAATAAGCGACTCTTTTTCTAGTTAGCACGTTCAGTGTTACTAAAGACTATCTTCGGTTAGAATCGTGGATACGTATTATGGCAGCTCTCGCATTTTTCTGATTGCTTAATACCTCCCAGAGATGTTTACACTTACATAACAGTTTTTTTCTACATCGTTTTACGTATACTTACTGTTATCTAAAAGGAAGAACATGACAGGAAAAAATTGTTTCATTGGTCTGTAATCTAGAACAAATTAACCACATTCCGTTTAAGGTTGTATGAACCCGTACTTAAAAACTGACAAAGCATTGAAATCTTCACAGTTATTAGATATTACATTGATAAAAGACTTCAAATAAAAGTTGTTCTCCTTCTAACTTCGATATTTAACGAGTTATGTATGATTATTTGGCATTTTATTGATGTTGAAAAAATCCGACCATCCCAGCGTCGAAACGGCAAACTTTCGGCAAAAAATTTCATTTTTCCTTAATTACTCCTAAACCGTTGAATCTACGGGAAAATTGCATGGGACCTTTCTTGTAGAGGACGACGAGATCTACAATTTCTGTATAAAAACTTTTCGCTAGCTTCAATAGTTTACGAG
>NW_017147019.1:1520797-1525140 GCF_001652005.2 Ceratina calcarata
GCATAAACTTTTGGGATTGACTGTATAGCCAATACATCCTTAATCTTTTGATATCTTACGGCTCACACGACCTTAATTACCTTTTTCTAATTTTTGTTCTATACACGTGGCAATAATTCGACTCAATGTAAATCGGCTAGTATGTTGATGCAGTTGGAATATCCGATCTCTTCATTAAATTAACAGCACTTGTGCGCGCGTGCCGTCGCTGCAAGACCGCCTGCGGTTCTCCCTCTTTGAGCATTAACGCAAGCATGCGGAGAAAAGGAAATAAGGGTTCCAAGTGATCGAGAGATTATGTATCTGGATTATTAGGAAAACACAAACTTGTCGGATCGGGAGAACCTGTTTACGTTTAAATGAAACTTCGTAGACATCTGGATATATTTAAATAAAACCAGTTTCTCCAATACTTGAAATTAACCACTGTGATTCATATTTTCAAAGGTATTAAGATAACAATATTGAAAGTGTCGTAAGGAACATTAATGTAAATTCGGTTATCTTATCATGGAAAAGTACAAAAACTGCGATAAATCTGAATAAACCGCCTGATTTATCTTGAAGCAACTCCTATCGTACGACAGAAGTATTTGTACGACGTGACAAGAAGAACTCATTTATTGACACAAACATTTACCGAACACGTCGACTGGTGAACTCGAACGCGAAACGTGCCGCGCATAAATCATCGATTGTCCGTCACGCAACCTGGATGATAGTAATTTATTTCACGTGTCCGATCAACGTGTAGACGATCGCAGTCAGCCACGGTAGCCAACAGTCATCATGTAATCATTAACATCATCATCATAGAAATTAAAAGATGTAAAATGGAGTGCTTGAATTGATTTTAAAAATCAGTTAAATTCTAAATTCGCGATTCGAGATTCCCATGAACTTTAAAATTCATTAATTCCAAGGGCGTGTGACCTCTCACGTTTGCTAGACAACGCACGCTGATTTTTAACTTACATCAACGACGGCCTCGTTTCTAAAATCAGAGAAATAAAAAACACCGATTTGATAAATGAAACCTGAGACATTCGTCACGTCACACAATACAAATCCGGATACATTCAGAACGCTGAATGCACCTTTTAACGCCTGCTTTGTTATTGTAATTCGAAAACCTTCCGATCTATGGGTAGGCTGCGAACAAAGTCGCAGAACGTATCGAGAGAAAAACTTGTATAACTGCTTGAAACTTGCTCCGAGTTCGATCTCATTTTCTGTATCAGTGATTCGATCAAAGAGTCGAGTGAAGAAATTATCATTTGCTACACGAACACCCTCGACTTATTCAACAGGAATCACTCTATTTTTTAATGCTTAACGCGATTAGGAAACGTTGGGATCTTCCAGTTCTCTATTCATGATCCTTCGTAACGGTGAAAAACGCGCAAAAACCCAGACAGGCGTAACCGCGGTACCTCGGACGGGGTAAGGTTGAAGAAGTCTTAAGAAATAACTGCACGAAGCAAAAAGATCGACCTGAGAAGAAGGCAGAGAATGAGCTGAAGGCAAAATGGAGGAAAAACAGGAGAAACGTCGAAGTCCCAGACGCTGACAGAAAATATATGGACAAATGATAGTAAAAAAGAAACAGGATAAGAAAATATGTGAGAGGAACGGAAGAGGAAAGGCAAAGGCAAGCAGGATTAGTCGCACGCGTTGTATAAGAGAGATCCGCATCCGATATCTTTGCCTCAGAGAAGAAAGGACGCGTTTCGCGTTCGAATCACGGATGCTAGATTGAAACGAAGGTTGTGGTACTTACCTCCCCGTCTTTGTTACCTTGAGCCGGTGATTTAGACTCGCGAAAATATGCGTGACATACGAGATTCCTTGATTCGCGACCGAGAAAATCGACTTCAAGGATCATCGTCACTCGCGTCAGCGTTATTTATAATAGTGATCGAGTCTCGATCTCTCACTTATCGATTCGCTTGATCCTTTTTATCACTCGACGAACATTCAGACCAAAGCAAAATCACACTTTCGTATTCTGAATTGCATTCCACCAACGGAATGGTTCCCTATAAATATCCTTGACACAAAAACGGGAGGAGAGTATTTTCGAAACGACGTTTGAAGTATCTCTCTCTCTCTCTCTCTCTCTCTCTATCTCTCACTCTCTTCTCATGGATATTGTCGCGAACGATCTAATGGAATTTGTAAACTGCCGACCGCCGGCGTATATGGAGAACGCTGTTCACGCGAAATGTTCCCGGTTGTCGGTCTTTAAACCTCTGTTAAAGGAATATGCTTGTATGATCGCGAACCGGGTCGTGCGTTATTCATGTCACACACGCGTGTGCGTAATGTGCATGGGCGAACGAGAAAGGCTGATAGGTGAACCCACGTGGGATCTCTTATGTTCCTGTTCACGTACCGGGTGGAACCGAGTGCCCAAACCGACACTAAATACCTATAAGTCAAACTCTGTTGGTTCACATCTTTGCAAACAGAGAAATCAATTTCCAGCATATTGTTTTAAATTTTCTTAATTGTCTATCGAATTTCTTAGACTAATAGTTGGAAGTGAAAACAGACACATTCATGATTAGATTACGGATTTTTATACAAAATAGAAATGAGTATCAATTTAAGAAATGAGATTTAGTAACAATGTTCTTCAATTTTTTACAATTACGAATTTTGTTGTTAATACTTTATTCAATTTTGTTTAGTACCATTTACGTTTCTTGCATACCTAATTTTGCAATCCGCAGTCTGTTTATAATTCAAATATCTATCCAGCAATTCATTTTTTATAGCTGATTTGCAAATCAAATGAAATTGAACTTCTCGCTTGACAAAAAGTTGAGAACCGAGAAAGTTAATAACTTGTTCTCTATTCAACTCGCGGCCCAGATTACTCCACCGGAATCTATCGATTCGTCGAGGACGCAGCTGAGAGAGGAGCTTGGATTCCGTGTCTGATATCGACAGCGGGAAATTTACGTGGTTTCAGGGTACGGCAGTGATTAAGCGGCGCGCATCCCTTTGACGGTACCGCCCGCCGAGATCGAGGCCAGAAATTGTTCGCGGCAAGTGGGTTGTGTACACGAGTGTTTCCAGGCACCCTTTACATTTGTTCACCCACACTGAGCGCACGCGAGGAGAGGGCGTACGAGAGGAGAACACGGCTACGTTCTTCGTCGACGTCGTCGTCGTCGTCGTCGTGCGTACGCCCACGTGGCTTACGCCTTCGCGGCTCGTTGCATCAGGCCCCGGTGTTACAGGCCCAATAAAGGAGCACGCACACACGTACTCAGAATGCCCGGCGAAACGAGCCGCGATAAAGAAGAAAATAAATAAGACGAGGGTGGGATAATTAATTAAAGTCAGAGAAGTCGAAAGGAGAAATTCTGTCCGTTGGATTGTGTAAGACTCTCGGCTTCGGTCAACGCTTTTAGAACCAGGTGAAAGAAATTTTATGATTTACGTAACAGGTATTTTTCGAAAGATTCATGTACATATATATTCCACTTTGTTGTTCCTTTGAATGAGGCATAAAACCGAGACGTGATTTATTTTGACGCTGTAGAAAGTGGTAGAACTTGTTAAGAATAGTCACTCGCGGAGGATACGAGTCGTGCGACGAGGAGTAGGAACGACTGGTTGATAGACGAAATGAACACGCGTCTCTAATTTCTCGCACAAACTGTTAATCATACGTCATACTCGCAGTTCTGAATGAAATATACGTACTTACGTGTACGTAACGTCGCACCATGCTCACGAGTCATTTCTTCGTAAGCTTAGAATACCGCGCGTCCTTCGCAGCTATGGGCCAGTTACATATGAAGCTAATTCAATTTACTCGTCCCGATTGCGCAAAATTGTCGACCGTAAATTAATTTCTGCCCGCTGTCGAACAGAGACCGAGATAACTGAGAACACCCTTACATTATTGTTAACATAATTTATGAGATATCATAGATGAGATCTTTCGATCAGGTCCTTGTTTCTCGAAGTAGGAAGCAGAAATGTCTACCTTGCATTAGATATAATTGTAGCTAGTCGATGATAGTTTCCTTCTGTTTATCCTAACGAGTAGTTCCGTTGTACTACGTGATTAAGTGATTTGCTAAATTAGAACCTTTGCTCTGGCTACTAATTTCTGAAGATTAGTTCAACTCGTTTAATTGCATCGATCGCTTAATTGAATTAGTTGTAATAATATGTAATCGTCTTCGAAGCTGATATTCGTTTTTGTGGTACTTACCTCCCCGTCTTTGTTACCTTGAGCCGGTGATTTAGACTCGCGAAAATATGCGTGACATACGAGATTCCTTGATTCGCGACCGAGAAAATCGACTTCAAGGATCATCGTC
>NW_017147020.1:0-749 GCF_001652005.2 Ceratina calcarata
ATGTATGTATGTATGTATATACCCCTTCGATCGGATGAAAGTACGAAAAGTTCGCACGCGAGACTGGCGAACGCGGAAGTGGAACGATGCGAACGACCCCGTGGAAAATTATTCTCGGATCGAAGACGTTTCGTTCGGCTCGTGTCGTGCAGACGCAGAGAGAGTTGATAGTTGTGATTGAATTGCGTTTGGGATCCGCGAGCTAGGAAGCAATGCTCGTACAGGAAACGATAAACGACGCAACGACCAATCTCGCGGCGAAATTCTGTTGTAACAATATCTGCGTTTAGATGTTAATTTATGAATTACTAGCAAATCCTGTGAAATTTTAATATACACGGTGTGTAATAAGACGGTAATGATAAGGTGTATTTATTATTTCGTTCTGTAATAGAAAGTCATATTGCAAAAGGGTCAGGTATGCTTGGTGAGTGTTCAAAATCATGAGTTCGTGAAATTAGGACCTGATCCGTAGAGGACTCGGTGCGAACGAGGGAATGCAAACTTTCATCGCCTGAAGCACGCCGCGAGAGTGATGTCCACGTGTCCACTTTCATGAACCGAGCACATTCCCATGGCACATTTTTCCACCCGAGATTTTACTATCTTCCTACTTCAGTGAAATTCCAGTTAACTGAATCTCGTATTACGTCAAATTATTCTACACAACGTGTGGCCAAATCTTTCTAATTATCGATCCATTAAGAGATCATTGAAATCTCGTCGATCCTCACAACATGCATTTATAT
>NW_017147020.1:1501-3139 GCF_001652005.2 Ceratina calcarata
TTCTTGCTTATCTACCTTAATTACTGTGTCTATGTTTAATTATTTCTGAACATGTGTCAACATCTCTTTTTCAGTCCCTTTAAAGTTTACCGATAGATCTCTTGATCGATGTTGTTTCTAGTTAGAAAGATGCATTTTGCATCAGCAATGAAGCTAGCTCAGTCTTCAGTTTACTTTCCAGAGGATTTCCCAATAGCAGGCCGATCGGAAAAGGCAAGCCGAACGCGTGTTCACTTTTCTTACAGCCTGCGACCGAGATTTCCACTCGCATCCACGTATACGAGTGGCTCATCGATTAATAGCTTTCCCCCGATGAATTACTTTGACGAAAGAGCACCGTTAATTAAACAGAAGCGATTTTCATTTGATCTCCTTATCAGTTTTCAATTTCTCTTTCCTTTAACGAAAAAGGATTAAAGAAAGCGTCATTCTCGATTTAAATCTGAAACGAGCCGCGGGAAGAGCCTCGTTCAACGTGTGAACTATTTTCTTTTTCCTTTGTGCCGCTTAGAAACTTTCTCTATTCGATGGAAAAACCGATTAGCAAGCTAAGACACATTTGCTTCTGTCCGCGTTTGCGCAATTGTCCAGTCGGCCATCTAAGGGTGGGCACTCCTTTTTCGAGTGCCGTTTAATTTGCCGAGCGCAAACGCGGACGCGTTCGACTCAAGGAATGCGCTTACGCACATTATCAGGAACTTGTTACGTTACTCACTGATTTCTGTTACCTTTAGTGCCACTCGGTTTAGAAAGTGTCCTTTTCAGAATTATCCACATTTTTTTATTCTATTATTCTTTGTTCATTTCTAATGTTGCATTAACACGTTAGGCGCCGAGGCAGTCATTCATGACTGACAGTCACTGTTGACTATAGAAATTGTTACTTGATCAGAAATCGAGTAATTTACTATAGCTTTTCATCATATCTCCTAAACTTTTGGCAAAGTTATATATTAAAAATCACCTGTTTAAAGAAACACGTCGAACATTTCTATAAATTTTTCCTAGAAGTTTATGGCTTCAAATATTAGATATAGTTTTGTAGTATCGTCATTTCATTTCATAAACACGTGACAGGTATTTTAGGACTGGAACAATGTTGAAAACGAAGCAGGAGATAAAATGCTAATCGATCCTTCAAGCCTGCAAATCCGAGCCTTGGCTGAAGAATTTACGAGTCGTGTACGATTTCATGAAACGCAAGTCCTCGGTTACACCACGGCAGAGAAAACGAGGTAGGAACAGAGGCGGTTGCATTATTCGCGGCATTTTTCTCGGCGCCGGTTGGCCTTGCGGACATTACCTCCGCGTTTCCATTCACTGCCGCGCAAAACCAGAGGGGATCTCCTCTTCCTAACTAGCCAGCCTCTTCCACCGCGCCGGTGAAAGAGTCGTCCGCGGCTTCTCCTATCGTTCACCGATTCCTATCGGCCCGCGTCGAAAGGATCCTCCGCGCGAACGAGCTTGCGAAACCCGGCGATCTTATCGCGGATACGCGGTTTGTTTTCCACTCGGACGTTCGATGCCTCGCGCCGATGTCGTCCGCGAAGATTTACCTGCGTCAGTTCCAACGATAACCCTTTATACCGGGGAACCGGTATTTCCGATAAAACCCGCGAGATAATAGAAAAAAAAAAA
>NW_017147021.1:0-291 GCF_001652005.2 Ceratina calcarata
TGATTTCTCGAGTAATTCACAAAATAAAATTATTAGAATAATCGTGTAAAAGTATGTAGCATTTGCTTCAGTCATTTTGAGAAATTTTCTGTAACAGCCTTTGAACTCTTTAAAAATATTTTGTACGTCTTCAAAATGCAATTCTCACAGGATTTAAGATCTTGATCGAATTTGCATAGAGCCGCGCTGGAACATTGAAGAGCTCTTGCGCAACGCATCTGCATACAGTATAACACGGGGGCAATGTGATCCATTTATCGTGGAATACAAATGAATGAGATTAAGTACTTA
>NW_017147022.1:0-291 GCF_001652005.2 Ceratina calcarata
GAAATCGAAGATTTTAAGCCGTGGTTGCATAATGTCGTCGAGGATCCTTATTCGTATTACTGTTCGGCTTGTAAGAAATCATTTGCTTGTGGACTTTTGCAAATTCAACGCCATGCAGATTCTAAATGTCATATTGAATGCTGCAAAAGAAGTGGAATAGATGTGAGCAAATCGAGCGATTTCAGGATAGGCGAAGAATCACCTCTGTCATTTGATGACCGCAAGAGATCCGCGGAAATTAGATTTGCAGCGCTAGTCGCTGAAAATAATATTTCACATCGAACGGCCGAG
>NW_017147023.1:0-291 GCF_001652005.2 Ceratina calcarata
AAGTAAACTGAGAATTTTATGTATTTATAACAACGCTGAATGTATGAAAAATAAACATTGCATGTAATGTATAAAAGTATAGAAAATATCAAAAGCAGAATGCGTATTACGATACTTAAAATATGATGATAAAAAAACTGTTAACTAAAATACATTTTTCATACTGATACTATAATCCACTCATAAGTCTACTGATATTACATTCAATATTTCATTCATCTTCACTTATCTGTTCACATCTTTTAATTTAATAAAAGATCAATCAATAGTCGTTTAACCTTTTAAATACGG
>NW_017147024.1:0-291 GCF_001652005.2 Ceratina calcarata
CAGGAATGATCCGTGAAAGACCGATAAATCTTTCCGAAGGAAAGATTGTATAAAAATTGTCCACACACTCATCGCTATAAACATTGTAGCCAGTCGTTCTTCTATTGTCCAAATACCTTCTCGGCGATAAGACGACACCGAGGAGAACTTTATTTTTTTTGCGCTTTAGAAGAGGAAGAAAACATTGTATATGTAATTACGCACGGGAAACGATCGAAACCGGAGATAGTTAAAGGATTTTGTTAAACCTATGAAAAACTGTGGCGATTTCCTTCGATAGCTCTATTTCAC
>NW_017147025.1:0-291 GCF_001652005.2 Ceratina calcarata
ATTGAAGTAATACATTAACACTGTCTTACATTTTGTCTAACATTTAATAATTTTTTATAATAAATATGGGCCTGACGCGGCCGCCCCGGTATCCGCCGCCTTCGTATCCTGCTCGGCCGCCGCGGTATCCGCCGCCTTGGTAGCCTCCTCGACCGCCGCGGTGTCCTCGGCCGCCCCGGTGTCCGCCGCTGTGTCCTCCTCAGCCACCCTGGTATCCGCCGCGGTAGTACCGTATCCACTTGAACATGCTGGTTTGGAAAGAGATGTACGATGTGAGGGTGGCCATGACAA
>NW_017147026.1:0-291 GCF_001652005.2 Ceratina calcarata
TGGCCGCTTCGACAATTACTAATTATGATGACCAAGACAATTCAGACAAAGCGGTCTGCAACCGCTCTAACGTGGACTGCTCCTGAAAACGCGGGCAAGCAGTAACAAAATGATCTTTTCCGCAGCAGTCACACGGGTAATTAACCGTGGTAATGTGTGGTCTCGTCGATCGCGTGGTCGTTACAGTCTGCTCCCTTTCTGCAGCTGTCGTGGTCTGGTGAGAACTACTTCTCACTGCAGAGTGGACTTGCGTGGTCGAAAGGCTCGGGGTATGATAGCTGGAGTCTAGAC
>NW_017147027.1:0-291 GCF_001652005.2 Ceratina calcarata
TGAATCCCATTAACAGTCCTGCGAATATCTTCCTTCAGTTTCTTCCTTTAGACTTTTTCCTTTGGGATTACGTCAAAGAGCAAGCCTATCAGAACAATCCGTAAACAGGAGAGAAACTGAAGGAAAATATTCGTAACACTGCTAATGAGATTCAGGAGTCACAGGAATGTCACAGTCAGGAATAATATCGTGTAAGAAACGTTTAAGTGGTTCTTTACCCGATATTGTATTTCATAGTTAATTATAAAAGATTATATTATAATTTCCAATAAAAATTTTCCTAATTTTCTA
>NW_017147028.1:0-291 GCF_001652005.2 Ceratina calcarata
TTTCTCTCGTGTTTTCTTTTTCGCGAGCGTCTTTTCCCATCGCAACGCACGCCTGTAGGACGCTCGCTCTCGATTCTCGCTCTCGCGCGTGTTCCGCGATCCTACCTGTCCTCTCGCATAGAGATGCCCCGCACCGCTCCCGCATTCGCTCGGACTTTTGCCCGCGACGTAAGAAAAACCTCTTCGAGGGAAAAACTAACGTCAGCGTTTACATACTGAAACGTACTGTAAGATTCGCTCGCGACTCGTTATCGACCAGTTTCTTTCAACCCCTAATTTTCCCGATCGTGC
>NW_017147029.1:0-291 GCF_001652005.2 Ceratina calcarata
CTCTCTTAGTGGTATGATGATTAGGGAAAAATGATAAAATAGATTTTTACCTAATCTATAAAACTTGGAAAATATTGAAATATGTAAAAACAAGTTTAGGGTATGAATTCTGACAAATCTGGAAATTGATTTTTAAGGATTTGATTATGTAATATTTTAGTGTATCGCTTAGAGACAACTTTGACGAAAAGGGAGAAGCTATACTTGTGTTCCCACGAGTCTAGGACCGTTTCGCACAGCTTGGAAGGTGGTGGGGTTCGCAGCGAACGTCTCAGGCCTCTCTCCATTCAT
>NW_017147030.1:0-291 GCF_001652005.2 Ceratina calcarata
CTAGCTCCAATAATTCAGCCGATGTCTCTTCGCGTCTACTGAACGGTGCGCTCGACATTTTCGCCGCGAGGCATGTTTTACAGCTTTCGAAATTAACAGACTTACCGCACTCTATTCCACTTACACTCTCGTCCTTGATCATAGACTGCATGTCTTTGACGTTTAAGTGGCCGAGACGTGGGTGCCAAGTTCCAGTAGCATTCTTAACCTCATTAGCTCTCGCGCATGATTCGGCTTTCCTACGTAAGAAGAATAAGTCCCCGATTCGATCAGCTCGCGCACGCACATCAC
>NW_017147031.1:0-1447 GCF_001652005.2 Ceratina calcarata
GGGCCTCCACTCTTACAAAGTGCAACAAGGAGGTGAGCGGTGCACGCAGCACACCGTTTCGTTGAGCAATCAAAGCATACGGTTCCGGTCCCCTTTCGGAGTTATTCGAAGGACTGGAGCTATCAATTGCACGGCCGGTTCGTAAATGCTTGCGCCATCGTTGTGCTTACCAGCGTAAGACAGAGCTGAATGACTGGTCACTGGTAGTTTTTCTTCATGAAAATCTTTCCCCACTCGGTGAACCACTTTGTTAAGAAAAATCTGTTTATATGTTTTAGATAAACCTGACCTTCGTTTCCGTCTCACATTTAGAAATTCTCGACGTGTGAAACACTCGAACCGACGACACGACCCAGGATCCTGACTTGTACTAACGAGACACGAGTGCCCGATGTTGCCTTTCGTCTTGTACCACGGCCGTTTTTAGTAGAAGGCCGGAACCTACCTCACCACCTAGGCCTGACAAGTTTTTTCATGTTAGTTTATTTTCTTATTGATTCGAGGATTTGAGTCTGGTTAACTCTGGGATGCACACAAATAAATGGACACACAGCTCTAAGTTAACCTCTTGCGGACGAGAGGGGACTCTCGGTCTGAGTTTATGTTAAATTTCGTTACCTCCAACCAGTAGGAACGCACTATTGGTTCTTGAAAAGGTTCCTTAACACGTTGAATGCCACGAAAATTTTACAGGGATTGTCCGTGGCGCCACGATGAATTTTCTATTATGCGATACATATAATGTTGAAATACTATCTGCAATAGATAAGTTACAGTGTATAACAATGTTTGACACGGGATCACCGGTGATCTCCGTGGCGTTGGAGTGCGATTTCGCGAAGTATTGTCATTTGTTTAAATTATACATATATATTTCTATAAATCTGGGCGCGCCGGTCACCGGTTTAAATAAAATCAAAACGACCATTTTCGGCGCCTATAAAGTGGACCGAAAATAGAGTTTTCCTGCCCTATGGCCTATTCCCATTGCGATTTCCGACGCCGGAATCCGGCTCAGAGCCGGCGAGCGAAATTTTGGCGCCGAGCCCCTAAAAAATGGGGAAGCAGTACCGTAGCGCAAACTGCGAGGTATATAGGGAATAGCGTGTAAGAAAAAATATTGCTGGGTGTCGTTCAAGGGGCCCTGCTGGGTCCGAGAGCGGCGAACCGAGAGTGGGAGAAAAATCCGGCAGCGGAAAAGCAAGAGTGAGGGAAAATCCGCCAGCCGAAAAGGACAGTCGTATACGCTTTCCTTTTCCGCTGCCGGATTTTTCCCCACTCTTTCCTTTTCGGCTGGCGGATTTTCCCTCACTCTTGCTTTTCCGCTGCCGGATTTTTCTCCCACTCTCGGTTCGCCGCTCTCGGACCCAGCAGGGCCCCTTGAACGACACCCAGCAATATTTTTTCTTACACGCTATTCCCTATATACCTCGCAGTTTGCGCTACG
>NW_017147031.1:1835-3143 GCF_001652005.2 Ceratina calcarata
CGGGGTCATTGAGAATTGACCGCAACGTTTCAGAGATTTCTTCAAGGTCACTCATTACTGTATTAGTCGGTATCTTGTACAATTTCTTAGCATATGATTTCGTTTTACTAACAGTATTACTGTCTTTGTCAGTGATATAAAAAGTTCGCATTAGGTTTCCTACCATAACAAATCTCTTCACGTAATTATTTTTCATCTCTTTCCATTTATTTTTCCAATTATTGATTATACACTGGAGTTCATCGATTTTCCTTTGCTGGTCTTCAGTCATTTCAGTTATGCTCTTATTTAATTCTTCAATAAGGACCACAAGCTCATCGATCTCCGTTATCTGGAACTCTTTTTTGATTATATCTAACTCAGTATCAGCATTAACGAATGCTTCTGCAATTTCATCCAAGGACTCACTGTTCTCAATATTTTCATATACTGTCTCGATGACTTTCATTTTCTCCTTATAAAGCATAGTACTGACTTTATCGCCAATCTTCTTAATATCATTTTGAAGACAAATAAAAGATTTAACATCCGTATTTTTTTCGATTTCTGTTCTTCTCGCAAGTGAGCGAGCATTTGACAGTAAGTTACACAGATCCGTAACGACTTTCTTCGTGTTTTCAGGTAACCACTGTAGCAGGTCTTCCCTTGTAGAATCGGATAACTTTGGAAATTCCAAAGAATTATTTAAATATTCCCCGACGACTTGTAAAATTCTTGTAATCATCATTTGTCTCTGTTGCTCGTTTGGATCAATCGATGAGGCCAGCTGTAAATAATCCTTCATTTTTTGTAAAGAGTAGATGTCTCTAATTTGTTGATAGTCGGTGTACAATTCTTTGAATTGAGGATAATTATCGATTACTTTTGCAACAATTTCCGGCCGTGCCCCTTTTAGGAGATGAGTGAACATCTCGGGTTCCTTTACGTTTCCAAGTACTTCTGCAAAACTCTCCAAATAATCAAGCACTCTGCTTTTGTTTAATACGACTCGATAATAGAAATTCAGTTCTTGTTGTTTCACGTGTGCGGATACGAAACTAATTAAGCAAAACTCTATCTCTTCCCAAGGTAACTTAACATATGTTGACTTCAATTGCTGTTTTAAGATATGGACATTTTGCGCAATAAATTTTGTTACGAACAGAAATTTATCATCTACTTTCTTCGTGTTCGGATATTCTGTCTTCAGTAACTTTATATTTTCGCGCACCAATTTAATGCGTTTTTTCACGTTATCAAGATTGTTATTCAATCTTTTATCTTTATTTTCATTCTCTTCAATTTTGTCATAAAAAAAACGAAGATTTA
>NW_017147032.1:0-291 GCF_001652005.2 Ceratina calcarata
AACAAGTGCTTCGTTTACGAAATGTAGCAAAAAATATATTATATATAATGTTAAATATTTAACAGAATTTCGTAGAAAATATTAATAAGTACCAATGAATTCTTATGTCACCTTAACTATGCACAGTAATCCTTTGATCCCTTAATATTATTTCTACCTGTGCCAAAAGACACTTTCTGAAATTTTCGATTAAAATTATTACTATTAGTTTAATACTTTTTCCTCAATTAAATTTTTTATTTTCCCTATAATGATTGTTAAATTAATTAATTAAATCGAGGAAAACGATTA
>NW_017147033.1:0-291 GCF_001652005.2 Ceratina calcarata
TGGATGGAATTGACTGAGCTGTTTTGATCGTTTTCATTTACTTTTTATTCATATTTTAAAATTACACTTGATTTGAATTATTGTGAAGTTGCAGTTTTGTGGAATCGATTGAGCCGTTGATATTACTGCAATTCGTCGATGTTTGCCAACAATTCCAGTATTCTCTGTACGGACAGACAGTGAAAGTTGGTGAACGTGCTCTTCCGTTTATATCAAATTAGCAAACCGATTCTTGACCAAATCCACCAACACACCTCACGTATGCTAATCAATCATCATTCAAATCGAGTC
>NW_017147034.1:0-291 GCF_001652005.2 Ceratina calcarata
CCAGATTTATCTCATAAATAAATCCTTGCTGATTTCTGCAGAATTAGCATTTGGTGACTGATTATAATTAATCAGATTTTTCCCATAAATGTGTGTATTTGTGTTCCTGTTGATTTTGTGGAGAATTGGCATTTAATAACTGATTGTAATTAATCAGATTTTTCCCATAAATGTGTGTGTGTCCTTGATTCTTCAATAATTTGGTTGTAGTGACTAATCAGAATTAACCAGATTTTTCTCATAAATAAATCCTTGCTGATTTCTGCAGAATTAGCATTTGGTAATTGATTA
>NW_017147035.1:0-291 GCF_001652005.2 Ceratina calcarata
AATATTTCAGATTGTATAAATTATGTAATATTGTACTAGTAAAATACCAATTATTGAAAGTCTTAATCTGGGTTATAAGTGTTATAATTTTTTTAAAAATCGGTCAAGTATTCCGTAAATAGCAGATATTTATAATTATGAAATCATTTAGTTCTGATAATATCAAAGTGCAAATACATAATTGTTAACTTTATCGTTCCTTCCTTTTTCTCAAATAAATAAAATTTTGCATTTCTTTTTTTTCTCACGTAAACAATTTTATACCAGGGAGTACAGAGTAAACTTTGAGCA
>NW_017147036.1:0-291 GCF_001652005.2 Ceratina calcarata
GTCGGAAGTACTACATGTGATCATGAGGAAGAGGTGCGTAATACAATTGTACCATTTCCTCTTTTCACCATTTGGCTGATTGAAGAAGCCTTGCTATAAAAAAATGCACAGATATTAAAAAATACACTTAACACGTTTCGATAACGAGAAAAAAAGATAAGATACTTACAATATATTCCAATGTGTCTTCCTTAGATCCTTGTATCAAGAAGAAATTCGTTTGTAAAATAGAAACTGAAAGACATTTTTGCACTAATAGAACACGATGTAGTTCTTGACACTAATAAAACA
>NW_017147037.1:0-291 GCF_001652005.2 Ceratina calcarata
TAAGCAGTTTGCAATTTTTTTCGCGTGTCAAGAGCAAGAATGGCATCGAATTAATTATTAATATGTGTAACGAAGTATTTATTTCATGATGTAAATTGAAATTATTAATTGTTATAAAGTAATGCGAACATAATATTAACTGGAAAATTCCGAGTTCTTAATGTACAACTGTCTTTAGAAATTTTAATTAAACAAGAATTTTAGTTTAATTAAATTAAGTTTAATTGAACAAGAATTCATTAAATTGGAAGAATTCAGTATTTTCAAAAGCTTATATACCGTGTTTACAAA
>NW_017147038.1:0-291 GCF_001652005.2 Ceratina calcarata
TATGGAGACGGCACAATTATACGTTAATTTATATCCATGGTATTATATGCCGCCTTCCGTACATAAGGTGCTAATGCATCGGCCCTTAGTTGTGCAGAATTGTATCCTGCCCATAGGAGCTTTTGCTGAAGAGGTCTTGGAAAGCTGCCACAAAATCTGCAAGTTATACGGGAGAAGTTTCAGCCAAACAATATCAAGGAAGCAAACAAACGAAGATATATTTCAAAGATTATTATTACGTTCCAACCCCTACATTTCCTTATCCGATACAATACGAACAACGAAAAAAAA
>NW_017147039.1:0-291 GCF_001652005.2 Ceratina calcarata
AATGAACGTATTGGTAATCGTATCTACATTTTAATTATTAAAAAATGCAGTTTTGTAACACATTTATTGATAATTTGAATATACGTTCGTTCCATGAGTGTTACGTAAATATAAAAGCTTAAAATATTCGGTCGTAACGGCGTGTTACCTCGGATTGAAAATCATTTGAATCATAATTTGTAACAGCTTTATTATACTCGTGTTTACTCCTAGAATGAATGTATTTACATGTATACAAAAAATGCTTCATCAAAAACATTGATGAAATATGAAACATTCATTTATATTCAT
>NW_017147040.1:0-291 GCF_001652005.2 Ceratina calcarata
AGGTGCATACCTTTGGTTAGGCTTAAGAAGGAAGAAGCCGCTGTCTGAATTTCTCAACGATTTCTAAGCAAGGTAATATCATTCCCGTTATTAATTAATTGCTTGATACGCTATCAATTCCATTTCCATTGTGTTTCAATAAATTATCGTTTTAACTGTTAGGTGAGGTGAACACATTCCTTTGGTTAGGCTTTAAAAGGAAGAAGCCGCTGTCTGAATTTCTCAACGATTTCCTAGGCAAGGTAATATCATTCCCATTATTAATTAATTGCTTGATACGCTATCAATTCC
>NW_017147041.1:0-291 GCF_001652005.2 Ceratina calcarata
AACTGTTCAAACATTCTTTGCTGTGTATAACAATAACGACAAAAATCAAGGGGGTAATATCTGGTGAACCACCCTGTATATTACTGTGTATTTAAATCATAGAGAGATACAGTTACATACATACATATACAAATTATGTATACATACGTGTGTAGATATAGAGAATAGAATAATGACAGTGCGAGTGTAGAATGCGTGAAAGGACTAAGTGCATCGTTACGATAGAGATGTAATAGGCAGGATATAGTAAACTAAGTTTAATTTTCTTGACTGTGAGACTGAAAAAATAAA
>NW_017147042.1:0-882 GCF_001652005.2 Ceratina calcarata
GCCTTCTCTCTCTACTGAGCCGAAGTTGAGCCGAGCTCGCAGCACACGGATATATTGCGATAGTGTGCGTAAGTGGAAGGAGTGATTCTTGGTGGCTCCCGTCCTCAAACTGGCATCTCTGATTAGATGGGCGCGATGACAAGCGAAGCGATCGTTCCTAGTCCAGAAAGGATTGATCAAGAAGAGAAACCTGCGGCAACTGAAGAATTGGAGAAAGGACCAGCTATTAATATTACCATTGGAACGATCATAGATCTAATCGGACAATTAAGGCTAGTTTCCAGGCAAAAATTGAATTTGGGTGTATCTATACCCTTAATTCAAGTGACGGAGAAAGGAGAAATTGTGTTATCGCATAAAGATAGGTTAAGAATGCAATTACAAGGTGTGATATGGCGCACCAAATGACCAGAGATATATTCTTCTGACTCATAACTCCGTAATGAATTTTCATGACATAGATGGCTATATTAGAGTAATAGTGTCCGACGCTTTATCGGAAATAGAAAAATCGAAAAGTTATTTAACTGAACCACCCCGAATAGACATAGCTAATGAATTATGTTATAATCCAGAAATGTTAGGTTTACCATACTCTGAAATCTGTAAGTACGGAATCCTAGATGATAGAAGGCGAATAATTATTCGCAATTTATGTAAACCTGTTGATTTTGCAGGCGGAGCTCCTTCCCAGGTATTACTAAATTCATTCGAATATGGACCAAGAGTAGAAACGCGTGCAAATTTATTGAATTATGCTACGACAAAAATGCCTATCTATCATCAACGAATACAGGATATGATAGATGTTTTTTTTTAGGAGATGACCTAACGGGGTCCGGAATTCGAGGAGGAGTAGTTTGAGACAGGGTTTTTAAATAA
>NW_017147042.1:1179-3160 GCF_001652005.2 Ceratina calcarata
GATGCGGCGTAGAAATCGAGTACGTGCGATCTCTTTCTAATTAAGGTGTTTCCGAAAGAGAAACACCTTTCGACGATAATTCGTATTTGAAAAATCACGTTACGCGGAGGCCAACGTTTACCGAGCGGAGCGGTGTTTACATCGCGGCGTCGAGCATAAGAAGTGTTATTCCCTTTCTTATACTCGGGAACCGTCTGTATTTCTTTTAATTTCGTGTATATTTCCGAGAATTCGTAATCGAATTCTCGAAACACGGATTAAGTTAATAATTGCAGGCTGAGCAATGCTCTTAAGCCATGCACACCATTTCAATCTTCAAACATAGATGCTGTGAATACATTCAAGTATCGAATAAAAACTAAACTCAAGCCTAATTCGCAATGGGATATTTTATATCCTATTTGTCCGTATAACGAAATTCCGAGTCCATTCGATGGTTATAACATTAGCTCTAATATGTGGCATGAGATTATAACGGAATTGACTGGATTCCATGTACATCTTGATTCAAAATCAGGCACATCATTTACTAAATTGGCGAATCAATCTGTGAACAGACCAAGTTATTTTACTGACTTGCTTGGCTTGTCATATTCATACTCGATGGCAGTAGAGATCTCAGCATATGTAGCTTCGTTTCTAACACCTGGAGAGGCGCTATTGGACGTAAATTTTAATGATGTAGGAACTGAGGATTTTAAATATTCTGGATTATTGGCACTTATCACCAGGATTATTATGAGTGATGTCACTTCAACTTTCAACAACGTTTCTCTCTCGACTATAAGAGAAACGGATACCTTATTGATTAGGTGGACATCTTTCAATCGTGTAATTGAAAGGATCCCCGGAGCAAATGATGAGTTCCCTTTGAATAATTATCGACTTGTAGGACAGCCCAATAGTTTAGTATTGAAGAGTTTACAATACAGGAATGGTAGATGTGGGATCAATCCAGTCGTCCGGCACTATAAAGATAACAAAATGCGGGATTTTTATCCTGGTATTGGAAGGCGCACGAACTACGCCATTAATGAAGATGATTACATTCATTTTACTAATGATGGCGGAGACCCATACGGATGGCATTTGTATGAATCGGTGAAGGCTTTTCTTAGACTCTTTAAGCATACTGGACAAGCGTATGTTTCATTCTTTGAAATAGCTGCATCGAGTATGATTAGATTCTTTGTACGACTAAATGAATATCTAAAAGTGAATTGGTATACGAACTTTCGTAATAGTGTAGATGAACGAGATAGGAGAAATTTGGCTAGAAGTATGAACAACGCCGGTACCTGCAGAATAAGATCCAAAACTATTGGATTCCTATTTAAGAATTTTGGAGAAGATGAATTAACTTCTCATTTTGATTTAATATTTAGAGTAAGAATCGAATCTGGATTTAATTATTGCTTTATAGAATTAGCAGGATTTCGAAGCGGACATTGACTATCTTACTTCAAAGTTACTTAAACTAATTAGAGAAACGTATCCAGTCTCGCAATATATAGTAGGTTATTTAGAGGCCTCAAATGAGTTAAGGAAACTTTCGTACCCTAGACTTCAAACATATTTATTGAGGGTCTTGGAAGATTGTTCTCACCCATAATGTCTAGAACTAACGTCGATTTAATTCATAAAGGAATCATACCGTCAGTATTATTGAATATAAAAGTTAATGAACTGGACAAAAGAAAGATTAGAAAGCATATTCAACGTAAGACTATATATGTCAACACCAGCGATGCTCAGGGCGCGAAAGTATTAGGATCAGTTATACGCCATTTAATAGAGAGAAGAGCTTTAGCCTCAAAATTATATGAATCGTCTCGTAGGATAATTCGAATTGAATTGCCAACTCCCTATTTGTTTGAAGATTGAAATGGTGTGCATGGCTTAAGAGCATTGTTCAGCCTGCAATTATTAACTTAACCCGTGTTTCGAGAATTCGATTACGAATTCTCGGAAATATACACGA
>NW_017147043.1:0-291 GCF_001652005.2 Ceratina calcarata
AAAATCTATAACACACTTCTTTCCTTTAGGAGACATACTTCGTTAAAAGGTATGACTCTCCAATATACTGAATATCATTGTTTCCTTCCCACAGTATTAAAATAGCAGGCATGTAGTCATTAATGCTCTGTTCTTCTCGTTTTCGAGGTAAATCGTGAAACCTACTTTTGTTTCTCAACTTATTACGATTAGTAATCGCTACAAAGACATCTCTTAATATTGACGTATCAGGCACCGGACGTGAAAATCCAAAGCGACAAGTGTTTCTGAATCCACTTTTCGTCTTTTTTT
>NW_017147044.1:0-291 GCF_001652005.2 Ceratina calcarata
AACGCAGCAGATAGCGGCTGATAAAGGCGATAAACACCGCGGCAACGGCGCCGTAAACAAGCCAGCCGAGATAGCCGTGTAAACTCCGCAATAGTGCAGTAACTTCGTCAGCATGCCGCTGACGAAGATTCCGGTGCCGGGACTGGCAAAGACTGCGCCGCGCTCAACCCCGGACGGCGTAGCCTCAACAGCTGATCGCTGGTCCAGGTCGCCTGCAATACCATCGGCCGAGCTGATGACAAACCGCAGCTCGGCATGGACCCAGGGCTAATGTAGCAGCGCGGACAGCAA
>NW_017147045.1:0-291 GCF_001652005.2 Ceratina calcarata
AACCTTGCCTCGAGATCAGTCTTGTCTGAGGCCTTTAAGTCTCTTGAAGGGACGTTAAAGACGATGGCGTTAACAAGTTGAGGAGGATTAGCACTGCTAGGCGTTGGGCTAATTCATACTAATAACTCATGAGACTTAACTCACAACATCTAAGCTGTTTGAGAGAGCAAAACCAGAGACAAGACGACATCAGTAAAGCTCCCGATTATGCCAGATCGGTCACGACAGTGAGGGCTGGGTGGCAAGAGTAACCTGTAAGGTAAAATTAGAGTAGTACGGAGAGAGATTTGC
>NW_017147046.1:0-291 GCF_001652005.2 Ceratina calcarata
AAAATCAGGCGCTCGATGGGACGCTGGCGAAATATAGCGACAAATATCCAGCGGATATGAAAAGCGAGTGAAAGACCGAGAAGAATTGCTAGCCTTCTACAATTTTTGGCGGCGCGCAGGGCGTCAATAAGAACGACGAACCTAATCAAGTCAGCATTTACCACAGTGCAGCTTCGCAGAAAACGGGCTAAGAACTGCGGCTCGAGGGCAAGGACGCTGGCGATGGTATTCAAGCTACTCCAGTCAGCCCAAAGGGCTGAAATCAACTTAAGGGGTTTAAGGTGTTGACTC
>NW_017147047.1:0-291 GCF_001652005.2 Ceratina calcarata
AATAGATCCGGAAGAACATCCCGCAAAAACATCAGATATGTTGAGCCGTTCAGCCAGTCTGGCAGGATGTACGGCCTAACGATCTGATTGCCGCAAATGCCAGCCCATAAATTAATGGCCCAGCGAACTGACTACTAATATTCCTTAATTAGGATAGGATTAAGGCGCCTGGGCGGCTGACAACAGACCATAGTGACCAGTAATAAAGTAATGTAAGTCGCAAAAAATATGTACGTAAATTGCGGGGTCTACGGAAAACATACAAAAGGTGGATACCTTGAGGGACCGCTG
>NW_017147048.1:0-291 GCF_001652005.2 Ceratina calcarata
CTCTAGAACCTCTATATACCGGAAATGAGCATAACTCGCAGTCGATAAACGTAGAGTTCGTGGCTATAATAGAGCATGTCGTTTTCACTAGAAAATATATACAGCGGGCCGTCAGCCAGCCGATCTCCTACGCCTCGCTATTGATACGGGAGGTGACGCCGATTCTGGGTAACAGCGGCAATTGCGACTAATGCACTACCTCGATATCGCCCACCCCGGGTGACGGTAAAGCTTACTTGCCAACGGCTAAGTACTTGCAGGGTTGGTGATAGAGATAGCCCATTCCGCTCC
>NW_017147049.1:0-291 GCF_001652005.2 Ceratina calcarata
AAAATACGGGCGAAAAACAGGGGAAGCGAGCAGTGCGGGATAAATTCCGAGACCCCTGGTTACGCCTGGTGCTCACCGGTGCATCCTCCTGCGTTATGGCATACCGGTATCGGCCCGGGATCCCGGTCGCAGTTATAGGCCCACCGAGGTTTTTCTCAAGAAATTTAAAACAGCATCCACAGAGGCGCGACGTGTTCGTCACTGAGCTCCCTGCGAATTGTATTTCGCAGTGCACCAGCGTGAACTGTCGAGGACATAGTTCGGAGTACTTACAACACTCCGAGCCTTCCA
>NW_017147050.1:0-291 GCF_001652005.2 Ceratina calcarata
GGAGACGATTCTACTGATTCTACTGATAGTGAAATTATTAGACCTGTAAGGAAGCGTAGGGTGGCGGTGCTTTCAAGTGATTCCGACACTGAAGAAGATACTACTGGTCAACAGATCCTTTGATAAGTATCCCTACATTTCCAGAGATCTGTAGTTATGATGATTTAAATAACGTGTAATTTGCCCGAAACGTAAAGTCCCTCACGTATGTCTTAGAAATTTCTGTGCGGTACGGAATATGTGTTAACATGTATTTCATGACGTGAAATTCTCATTAATAAACTGTAAAGG
>NW_017147051.1:0-291 GCF_001652005.2 Ceratina calcarata
ACATAAAAGAACAAGCAGCAAAAGATGTTATGAGATTGTGAATTTGACTACATTAGTTTCTATATTTTAAAAATTTCATAGTCCTTTTTGCAACTAACTCCAACCTTTGATTTGACAAAGTAGATTAAAGTAGGGTAGTCATGTGACTTTTCAGTAAAATTTTGTCATTTTTTGCTCTGTTTTATCGATAATCAGGCGAAAAAAGTTCTAAATATGGTTAAAATTTCTGACGTTTTTTAGGTGGGTTAGCTGGGTTAGAGTTCTAAAAAAAACTCTGACGTAGTGTATGGA
>NW_017147052.1:0-629 GCF_001652005.2 Ceratina calcarata
GACGTATACTTTACATGCAATTGTAAATTCTACCTAGAAATGAATATAATGAAATATGTGAATAGTTGAAAAATCGAATTGAATTCACAGAAAATAATCGCATAAAAATCCGCAGTGTACCTAACCGTGTGAATGTGGAACACGAATCTGTTTCTCGTATTTGTTAGTTTCTAACGTGGTCTTATCTCGTTGAATTTTCTGTTGCCATTTGCAGAACAACGAGCACGAGGGTGATCCCGAGGACAGGAGACAGAACGCGAGGAGTCGATTGCCGGGTACACCCACGGCGGCGTCGTTTCACCAGAAGGCATCGCCAGTCTCGCCCGTGAGGTCCAGCACGCCGGAAGTGACACAGGTGGGTCTCGTTTCCTCCCGAGGTGATCTTTGTCCCAGTGCGTCGATCGACCGCCGACACACGACGTACCACTCGCTATTTCGAAGATCCTCGCGCTCCCAGTGCCACGTTCCATGTTCGTCAGTGTCCTACGACCACTCGATCAGCGGAGATCGAGAAATTCTCTCCTTAACTGTTATTAACGTGACCCAATTAATTCGAGTATCGGGTTTATCTAAGAATTCTGTTTCTCGTTCGAGTCGTTCAACCTTCTTCGTCACGTTTTTAATCGACA
>NW_017147052.1:1052-1688 GCF_001652005.2 Ceratina calcarata
TGGCAGATGCGACTTGATGCTACCTTATGAGCACGCATCGAGGCTCTCGTCGGTTCGTCCTTTTCAATATTTAACAAACTGGTTACGTCCGTCGAATCGACGAAAAGGAGGGGTGTGAAGTAAGGGTTAGACAGGATGAAAAGCGCGTCACCGTTCGATCGGTCATGTAAATTAATTCGGTCAACGGAATCGATTGTTATGACTCGGGTCGGCCGAGGGAGTCGCGCGAAAACAGGAATACAGTCACACACCCGCCGCCCTGCCTAATGTGTAATGTCTGACCCGTCGTCAGTCTATTTCGCGACGCGTCCCGTTCGAAATGCTGCGATCGAGGGCGCCCGCGCACGCCACCCACCGATTTTAGACCGTCCCGCACGCGAGTTTTCACCCCCTTCGTTCCGTTCGTTGTTTGATCGTTCCGAGGAATTAATAACAGCCGCCAGTTCCGCCGCTTGCAACTGTGCATGCGAGAATGCAAATGGTACAAAGCACGTTTTCGAAAACATTTCCCGCACGCGGGAGACTATAAATCAGACTGCAGATATTTATGCAAAATAAAACGTATTTACGTCATACGTAAAATTCTTTAACACTAGAAAGACTGAAACTTAGTATATACCTATATTGCCCAAAGCA
>NW_017147053.1:0-291 GCF_001652005.2 Ceratina calcarata
TAATGTTAAGAAGAATAAAGTGTTGAACTGATAGATACAGATAGATTGTAGATATTGATGGTACTTAAAGTTTTAATTTCAAGTTACTCTGACTAATCAATACAAATACTATTTTCACGACGTTACAAGAATTTTAACTTATTAAATACTTAAATTAACTTATTGAGTATGAAAGGTATTGATCCAATGTGGTCTTTTTAGTGACTGAATTTATTGAGAGTGTCCTCACTGACGAAGGGCAGTTTTATATAGAGAAACAGTGAGCCTAAAGAGCCATTCTTACTTACGGCA
>NW_017147054.1:0-291 GCF_001652005.2 Ceratina calcarata
ACTTTTCTTCACCGTACGCGCTGCGATCGAAATTCCGCAAATCTTACATCACTGATCACTGCCTATACGTCGCATATTTATCTACGGGTACTTGGGTACCCCAATTTCGCTCACCGGCACTGAGCGGAATCTTGGAGCAGAAAACGCAGAGGGAATAAGCCATAATACAGACCGAACGGGATTGCTCTTAGTCTCAATTAGTTATTAAATATGTAATAGTTTACTATTATAAGCTCTATTGTAATGAAAAAGTTATGAAATTATCCACTTTCATTGAAAGTATTATTCCAT
>NW_017147055.1:0-291 GCF_001652005.2 Ceratina calcarata
ACACCTTACGAGTTATTTGAGGTCGTCATGTTAGGAGACTCACCCTGTATATACATCGGATCGCCCGTCGATACGTGATCAGCGAGGGGTCGTGCACGCGCAGATGTGATCGAGACCCTGCGAGAGAGAGAGAGAGAAAACGCTGTCTCCCCTGGTCTTTGTTTTGAAGAGACTCTCTTACGGATTCGTACATGCATAAATTAGTCAATATTGTTTGTTTGTTTTCGTTATTGTTTCTATATACAGGGTGTCCCAGAACTAGTGTAAGATATTGAAATGGGAGGTTCCTGA
>NW_017147057.1:0-291 GCF_001652005.2 Ceratina calcarata
GAAATGTTGCAAAGATGGATTAGAATAAAATCTCCGTCGCACTTTGATCCCGTGTGGAATGAGTCGCCTCTTCTGGGTAGAACTCTGCGCAGTGGACTGTATGATATCTCGATGAGTTCAGCGGCTCTACAAGCAAGTCCCTTGTTGTGAAACGAAGAAGAATCACGCTCAACGTTTGTCCCTCCACACCGCGTAACTGGTGGAAGATCGTAGCAACGAGCTTCAAGTCCCGAACTTATACGGCGCGATGTAACTCACCGCACCAGGAAGGGCCAGAGGATGACAAACTGC
>NW_017147059.1:0-291 GCF_001652005.2 Ceratina calcarata
TTTTTTTCTGCCTCTTTTATTCTCACTAACGATCGTCGTCGTTGTTTCCGAACCGAAAGGCTGATCGATAATGAACTTCGTCACCAATTCGATTAAGACGGTAACCGATCAAGAGAATGCGTTCAGATTTCAAGCGTCTAACTGAAATCAGGAACCCTCCCTCGCGCTGATTTATAAAGAAACTAGCATAACGTTTATATTCGATATGAACGCAAGCGAATTTTCTTTACGAAAGGAAACAAAAAGTGGTGTTTACACAGCTATTTGTAATAAACTTGAAATATTTAATTC
>NW_017147060.1:0-291 GCF_001652005.2 Ceratina calcarata
TATTATGAAAATATTTTATGAGAATAAAATTTCTTCAAGAGAGATTCTTCAGAGATTTGAAAATTTGTCGTAGACAATTTTACGCGAATTTGAAATCGTCCACTTTGATCGCCGGTTTGTATACCGCTTTGTCTTCGATCTTGTGAAACTTTTCACGGAACTCCATCTCGAACTGTCTCAAGTGTCTGTAACGGATTCGATCAATACGTAATTTCCAATTGCCTAATCAATGGACTTACAGGGTGTCCCAGAAAAAGTGTTAGAGCCGAAGAGAGGTGATTCTGTAAGTGT
>NW_017147061.1:0-291 GCF_001652005.2 Ceratina calcarata
AAATATTTAATATATTGATAAAAAAAATATTAAATGTTTAATATATTGATAAAAAATTATATTGATAATATTTTGAATTATTAACGATGGCCAATGAGAGCGTGCATAAGACTCGCCCTCGGCCACGGATAGGTCGGCTCGGGTCGTAACGCTCGGTTGTAATCTATACGTGCTCCCATTGGTCAAAATTGGTTAATAATTATAAAACCATGTCTGGTCTTGTATTGGGAAGTGACAAAAGGGCGGGATCAATAGATATAGCTAACCATAATGGCGACGCGAAGCCAGGAA
>NW_017147062.1:0-291 GCF_001652005.2 Ceratina calcarata
ACTTTGCCTTGTGATACTTTGCACGTAGTTTAGTCTATACGTAAACAATACAAATACAAATTGTCAGAAGTTTTTCTTAACATGTAGATTTCCCGAAATATTTCGCAACTTTGGCAACTTCTAACAACCCTTTACCTTCTACCTACTCTTCTGACAATTATTTTCCTGCTTTTTCTCATGCTCCTTGATAGCTATGCAAATTTTCAGCTGTAACAACAGTTCTTTTGATCTGAAAATGTACATGTTTGATCGTCCGCCCACGCGTTAACCCCTTGAACGGAAATGACGAGT
>NW_017147063.1:0-666 GCF_001652005.2 Ceratina calcarata
GCAAAACGAAACGACGCAAAGCGAGGTATTGGTGTATTTTGTCCTCTATCAATTTTTTCTTGTTCTTGAATTTTATTCAAGTTGTACGAGTCCCATTTATGGATTTGTGTTTCATACAAGGGTTCAAACAATCACCCTATTTTTATCTTCTTGCCTTTTGAATGAAATGTTTAGGCCTTGGAAGATGTTCATCTTCAACAACGACCCATTCTGCAAGATGTCTTGTACTACATGGACCGAATATTTACTGTGATTTTCTTCATCGAAATGTTAATCAAATGGTTGGCCCTCGGCTTCAAAAAGTACTTCACGAACGCTTGGTGCTGGCTCGATTTCATCATTGTCATGGTAAGTCGGAGACTCGTTCTTTAATTCCTATCGGTGATTTCCACGTTTGAAGAATTCTTTTAGAAACGGTGTGTTCCTTTAGAAAGTGTCACTACCATGGATGTGCGGGTATCAGAAAGTTTCGGGCATTCGAGCCTCTCTTCGGATAATTTCAGATAATTCGGATTTGCCTACCACAGAATTCCTTGTAAAAATTAGTAACAAATACCTGTCGCATCGAGTCACAGTCTGTGCTTCTTTTAAAAATACATCAAATGTCTTAAGAATGTATAGGCTACATACTTAAACGATACTAGCATGTTGAATTTGTTATTATAG
>NW_017147063.1:3564-4397 GCF_001652005.2 Ceratina calcarata
GTGAGAGAGAGAGAGAGAGAGAGAGAATGAGAGGGATATGAACGCTACATTGACCGTAGCCTGGTTACTCTGTGGTGTGCTTTCCAGTGTGCGGAGGTACACTGGCGTTCTCTACTTGGTGTCTGCACTGGTATTGGAGTTTTTTGTCGTACTAGCTACATACATACATATATATATATATGCGCCTATGTACGCCTCTTTCCTAACAGTCTTTTTTGGCACAGTGATCGTCGTGCAAAATACGGTGTATCTATATATACATATACATATATACTATACTGACTTTTGTATATCCATATACTTATGATTATTATTATACATATTATATATCGCTTTGTGTGTAATGTACAATTTTCCTTGTGTGTTAATGTGCGCGCGGGTGTACGTATATACATACTAACTATATGTATATTACGCGGGTGTAATTTGGAACGGGGCCATCGGGACGATGGTTTTACGTGTGTCGCAACGCGTTCAGGTATCCTGCGCGGTTCGAGTCTTCTCGAGATCTGAAAATCCGACCCCGAGGTCACAGGGAAATACCGAACGCGTTGTTACATCAGTGTGACAAACTGTTTCATCTGTTTCAGAGGACGGAGCCGATTATTATTCATGCTCGTAACCGACGTATCGAAATTCTTATCAAACTCATTCATTGCTCTCTGCATTGTCGATCGTACTCCTCTGTACGCGTACGATCCTCGGTATTAATTTAATTCCAATTTTCACATGAATCTGATTTCTGATTCCGTCGCAAAGGTCTGTCCGAGGATATTTAACACTAGATTGCCCAAGGAAGTAATTTTGACTGCTTTTGGGCAAATGTACAAATA
>NW_017147063.1:6294-7213 GCF_001652005.2 Ceratina calcarata
AAAAAAATAATAGTTTCACATATTCTAAAAAACTAACTAAGTTTCAGGATTCTTCTGGTGGCAACGATAGTTCATATTCGATCGTGACATAATCGAGGCGAATTCAATTCTACGGCAAGCGGTTAACTCCGACTTGTGAGCAAGTCGATATAAAAATAATTGAATCACGATCCCCTGTACTTCCGGTTTCCTGCCTTTTTCTTTTGGTTTTCTACACTACGTCTTTGTTTCTCTGTCCCCCGATACTTTTTATTTGAAACTTTTTTGATAATTAATAATGATGATGATGATGATGATGATTACTGCTTTTGGGCAATATTGGTATATACTGAGTTTCAGTCTTTCTAGTGTTAATAATAATTGTACGCGAACAGACGTGGGACGATGCCCATTGTTCTGTTCATTGTGAACCGCTACGTGTGCCATAACTCCGTTTCTATCAGTGTCTTCGCCCCCTGCCCCCTTGCTCTCGATATTTGTTGTATCTACGATGTGTATCATACACTATCCACGGATGGGATCGACTCCTACCCCTCCCCCGGTTCATTACTCTGACCCACTTCGGCTTAACCACTTGCCTCTGCGACAGATTCCGGTGTAATAAATAACGCGATATAAATTTTCACAATTTCATTATTTAAAAAAAAAAAAAAAAAAAAAATTAGTTAACAGTTTCAGGATTCTTCTGGTGGCAACGATAGTTCATATTCGATCGTGACATAATCGAGGCGAATTCAATTCTACGGCAAGCGGTTAACTCCGACTTGTGAGCAAGTCGATATAAAAATAATTGAATCACGATCCCCTGTACTTCCGGTTTCCTGCCTTTTTCTTTTGGTTTTCTACACTACGTCTTTGTTTCTCTGTCCCCCGATACTTTTTATTTGAAACTTTTTTGATAATTAATAATGATGATGAT
>NW_017147063.1:9452-10335 GCF_001652005.2 Ceratina calcarata
ACAAAATCATGTCGTGTGAAATAAGTGATAAATTCATTTTTTTTTTAAATTTTGACTTAGACCACTTTCATAATTATGGACACAATTGGCTCTTTAGATCGGAAAAATTGCGTGGCAGT
The DNA here is from genome assembly GCF_001652005.2 of Ceratina calcarata. Taxonomy (NCBI): domain Eukaryota; kingdom Metazoa; phylum Arthropoda; class Insecta; order Hymenoptera; family Apidae; genus Ceratina; species Ceratina calcarata. Next base: position 9,572 of record NW_017147063.1, read on the forward strand.
CAACGGGTTAAAAACGCCAGCAAACAATACACGTATATTTAACTTACATGTAATACCTACAAGCCGACGAGTGACTAGTTCATTCCGGAGGCTGAATCCGAACAGTTTTCTATATATCTCATTACAGACATAATAAATGATCCTACATGTGATACATAATCATGATCCAACCGTAATACAAGGTCGCTGAGATACTGGGCGTAGAGTTGTTGTCATGCCCACGCCCTGACACTATATCTTACCCTACATTATTATACAGTAGTTTGTAGCTACTATATATTTTCAGTATACATAAATATATATATATATATCGACATATGTATATTGTTTCTGTACATCTGTAAGCTTGTTCATCGTCCCTTATGTGTCTCTGTTGAATTTTCTTTTTATTTCTGCATGCGGTGGTTGCTTGTCGCTTGGGAAGCTTGCACGCCACGTGTCGATTGTACACGCGGAACACGAATATTATATTTCTAATAATTTATGGGAAAAATTTTATGGGAATTTCAAACGATTTTAAAGTATCAGAGTGATCGAAAAATTTGTATAGTACGCGTGTATAATCGATTAAAAGCTTGTGCAGTGCTTATCGCTTAACTTCCTGCGCACACACAGCGACTTATTCGAACGCAATTTTACGTCACGTGTCGACCAACGATCGGGCGAAATTTCTACCAATCTTTTTTCTCTCCTAATCTCTAAATTCTGTAAATTTGCATCTCTCGTTCTACCTGACATATTTTATTTATACTTGTTTTTTTTTT
>NW_017147064.1:0-291 GCF_001652005.2 Ceratina calcarata
ACAACATTAATACGGGGCGGCGTTGCGGCGACCGCAATCACGATCGACTAAACTGTCTAGTAACTCGGTAGACAGACTCGGTGCATAAAGATCAACTGCAGTTCGTGGATCAGTGAGAAATTCTTTTAAATGATATTAATGATGATAGAAATGATTTAAATGATGAAATATTACAAGATAGAGAGATGAATTAATAAGTGAATTATTTATCTGACTTAGTGCATAGATCAAAAATTTGGATTGTCAAATTTAAATAGATAAACAGTAGCAGAGTTAAAGAATCGATCCCTC
>NW_017147065.1:0-291 GCF_001652005.2 Ceratina calcarata
GTTATCCCTGTCGTAACTTTTCTGACACCTCTTGCTGAAAACTCTTCAAGCCAAACGACAAGCTTGCGAGGATGATCGAATCCAGTGGCTGTCAGTATCAGTATTAGTGCCCTTTGTCCCGGTTCCTACCATATCGATCGCCAATCTAGGCTCTGTATATCTCTCGCCTCGCGTCGCCACCTCTCTCTACTCGCGAGGTAATGGTCGATCCTCAGAGCGTGCGATGCGATGCGATGCGTTTCCGTATTTTTCGAGCCTACTGCCGGATTTACCAGTGCCGTAGATTGTACC
>NW_017147066.1:0-291 GCF_001652005.2 Ceratina calcarata
ATTCAGTACAATCATTAAAATATAAATTATTCGCATTTTTATAGTAATTCTCTCTACGCGAAGCTTCTTTTATTTAAAGAAACCATAAATCATTATTTAAATAGAATAATCGCCAACTAACGCGAGTTTACGACATAAAGATAAAAACAACGATTACGATTAGTGGAAAATATGAGCTCGCACAAAGTCCCGTACAATGAACGTACTTTCAAACGATAAGTTACGTCAGCTAATAGTTATAACGTTGGAATCAATCGAACCGATAGTTTTCCTATTTATATGCCATTGTAC
>NW_017147067.1:0-291 GCF_001652005.2 Ceratina calcarata
ACATATACTTTAAATATTTTAGAAACTTACTTCTTTTGACATGTTGGACGCAGGCGGTTTACTTTGTATAGTTCACTGTTCACAGTAGACTGTTATCCGATTTCAAGATATCGTTCTTCGGCTCCTTCGAACTTTCAGCGAAAAGAAGGGGATAAATTCCTCATTCTCAATTCTTGTGTGTTCCTTTTATTTACAGTACAGATTGTACTCCATCATATCAGGCCTGGCCAACACGCGACCCGCTGCGTTAAACCGGCTACAGACCTATGCTCGCGCGCACGGCCAAGAAAT
>NW_017147068.1:0-291 GCF_001652005.2 Ceratina calcarata
AATTGGTAATTCAGGGAGACCTTTATCCTCCCGCAAGGATTGTATGTAAAACGTAACCTGCGGTATAAACTTCGCCTTCGCACCAGAACGGCCTTGTACATTCTTCATTTAACCCTTTACGAGCTGACTCTATGCAGTAATATCAGCCTTAAGGATGTATTGGCTATACAGTCAATCCCAAAAGATTATGCACTTTAGTGCATAAAAATTTCCAATTTTTTAAAAAGAAATCAGATGTCGGAAGAACATTGCTAATAATAAATAACAAAAAAAAATTTTCGATTTTTCCGA
>NW_017147069.1:0-291 GCF_001652005.2 Ceratina calcarata
ATAAGGCGCTTGAGGGGATGCTGCAAAAATAGGGCGATAAATATCCAGCAGCCATGAAAATAGCGGGTAAAAGACCAAGGATAATTGCTAGCCTTCTACGATTTTCCGGCGGTGCACTAAGTGTTAATAAGACAGAGGAACCTAATCGAGTTAGCATTTGCCACAGTACGGCTGCGCAGCAAACGGACTAAGAACTGTGGCTCGGGGGCGTGGCGACACTGGCGGATAGTATTGGAGCTACTCCAGTCAGCTCAAAAGGGCTGGAATCGACTTAAGTCGGTTGAGCTGTGA
>NW_017147070.1:0-291 GCF_001652005.2 Ceratina calcarata
ATTGTTGGTCGACCGTCGGTTGAGGGATCGACGGATTCGTCAAGGGTCGGGTATTAGATCTTCACTCGATACTGCAAAGTTTCGCGAATAATACACGCTTCAGGCGAGCCCTGGTGAAGGTGTACCAGGAAAGAGTGTAGCTTCTAGGCGTACCAAGGATGCCGGTAGGAGGTCACATTTATGACCCGGACTTCTTCGTATAGTCACAGTAGCTATGCGTACAATTGTAAGCAGCGTATCGCGAGCACTGCTTCGGTTTACCGAAATTCAGTATGGAAAAATAAGGGCGAC
>NW_017147071.1:0-291 GCF_001652005.2 Ceratina calcarata
TATATTATTGTAAAACTAATACAAATTTTTCTTTACTTAGAATTAGAAATCCGTCAATTAATAAATTATGTATACATAAAACCAAACAGTTTTAGCATATTTTATATGTTATACCATGCACCACACGCACAGTACTATAAGAAATTAAGGGAAAAAGGATGAAAATTAAAATCTCTTATTTTTAGAAAATTTTTTAGATATTATACTTACTTTCTATCTTCTTTAATTCTTTAAAACCAAATATGGTTAAAATTTAAAATATTAGAACCAGTAGAAATACAGGAAACATGC
>NW_017147072.1:0-291 GCF_001652005.2 Ceratina calcarata
ATGCAAAATTTCAAAACATTCTATAGAAAATGGATTTTGGGACTAACGTTCTTAAGAAGGATTTAGGTCCCTTGACCGATGCACGATATGTTGTCGTGTCATCACGGATGTCTAGATCTGTGGTCTCACGTTCGATTGGCATACGAAAGCTCAGTTTTTATAACATGAACCATCGTATCATTGAGACACAGTTAAAATTACAAAAGGATAGCGAAATAATTTTCGTGACTATCGTCCTGAACGAAACGGATGGAAAGAAATTGGGGGAGGACACGTGACGACGATCAGATG
>NW_017147073.1:0-291 GCF_001652005.2 Ceratina calcarata
ATCAATGTTTTGGTAAAAAATAATTAAATTGTTCCACCTTCTCATGAAAGACAATAATTTGTGTTAAAAAATTTGTCTGAACTTGAATGATATAGTGTATGAAGCTTCTATTATTGAAACTGTAATTAAAATTTGATTTGTAGCATACGAGTACGTACCAGATTCGGAGATTGCATCCTCGCTCGTAGCGACTACAGGGCAAAGTGGTTCCGAAGAAGATCTTCTATCTCCTAAGGTACCTGAAGAAAAATCACGAAAGACTCGTATATTTATGTATGTACAAAATTATTA
>NW_017147074.1:0-870 GCF_001652005.2 Ceratina calcarata
GCAATTATTATTCGTCTCAATATTTGCAATAGTCAATGAACTATTGTTCTACTACGACTATTTTCAGACTATAATTAATTCTGGAACTATTACAAGTGTATCGTGGAAATAGTGAATTATTACTTATCACAATATTTGCAATAATTACTAAATTATTCTTCTAATACGACTACTATTTCCAGGGTATAATTAATTCTGAGACAATTACAAGCGTATCGTAGAAAGAGACGATTGGTAATTGGATCGGATGTAGAGACCGGAAGTAACCGCAATTAGGCGTCAACGAATCGATCAAATTATCCTTTTAAAGCGTCCGATCGGGTCTGAACGGAATTAGAGAGAGGCTGCTGGTCGCGTATCGTGGAACCCTCGGTTGCGGCGTCCCGTCCCAGCCTAGAGGGTGACCACCCTTAAAACGTCAAGAAGCCCAGGTGGTCCGGCACGATATCGCGCTAACTCAATCAATGCGCCCCCGGTCCACCCCCGTGCCACGATTCTTATCCGACCCTTCGGCCAGCCCGGTTCGCGATCAAAGGGGAACCAATGGCTTAAGGATGAAAGAAAGGGGATGATTTACAGCTGTTCTTAATCTTCAAATAGTTTTTTCACACAACACCAAATTCTAGTTCCTTTTTAAGGGATCCTAGTTTTTTTTTATCCAACGTGCACTCAATCGTACATGAACCACTCTAATAAAATTCAAATTGGAATTCTATTAGGATTTCATGTAATATATAATATACATAAATAATTAAAATTTCACTGCCCTATGAAATCACAAAATGTATTATATAAAAATATGTCAGTAAATGTTAGATGAGAATGCAAACTGCATCTAACACACAATGTAAAATTTGCTGCATATACACA
>NW_017147074.1:2959-3648 GCF_001652005.2 Ceratina calcarata
AACCGATGAATTGATTTAAAATTTTGCAAGTAGTTTTTTAGCAATTCATAAACTACTGAAATTTTTGAATTTGTTTTTCTTCAATTTGAATTTGAAAATTAATGAAATGAAGCCACATTAAGTAATCTTTCATTCAAGGAGGCCAGTGACCCCTTCTTCAAACAAATAACTGAACTTAATCGGAAGACCTGAAAATCAGAAGAGGACAGAATCACCCCTCGTTATCCTTTTCGACAGAACGTCATTCTCCGCGCACGTGGCCTTGTTCACGAACAAAGATAATTCGAATTGAGATGAACGACGCGACGAAATGCACGTGGCCAAGGCTTGAGCCAAGTAGGAACCCGTCGACCGAAACGAGGGCATCCTGATTACCGTCTTCGGGAACGTGGCCCGGTTATTTTCACCGGGTCGCATCACCTGTTACCTCCGCTCGAGGCACGTATCTAAGTGTGAGTACAGAGAGGGCGCGAGTGTGGATATAGGTGGCACGTGTCTCGTCATCAGGACACGATCAAATTGTCCCAGGAAGTCCTCGTTTCGGCTTTGGGAAAATCAAGTTACTCACCGCCACCGTGACGTCAACCTCTGACCTCCACAACTCTGTCGGTCTATATATGTGTTCCTCACCTGAAACAGATAGAAAAAATGGTTAGGAGAAATATTCTGGTTTTGGGAAACAAAGAAAC
>NW_017147075.1:0-291 GCF_001652005.2 Ceratina calcarata
TCACCTACTCTCTAATTAATAAAGTTATTAATTATTTCATTGAGTGTCTTACATTTATTCAGAACGTAACTAACGACTAATTGCTTTCTTTTCTCTAATATTCAAAGAATTTGTTAGTCGCTTTTGCATGCAACTTTTCTTTCACCCTCCCTTCTCGTCACGAACTCAGTGTTTCGACGCGGCGACGCGATATCCAAGACAGTTATTATCGTGCTCCTAGCCGCCCACTATACCACCGCTCTGATTGTTCGCGGTTTTTCGTTAATAACTCAACAACCACGCCTCGGATAA
>NW_017147076.1:0-291 GCF_001652005.2 Ceratina calcarata
ATTAGAAAATTATTTGACGTGCGAAACCTCTAAGGAGATGTGGGATATGATATGTCGGATTCACGAAGAAAGATCTGATACAAGTAAAATGATGATATTAGATAAATTCCATCAGTGTAGAATGGAACCGGATGAATCCGTGATCCAGTACATATCGAAGTTAAAGAATATTGCTAGACAACTAAAGGATATAGATGAAAAGATCTCGGATAATCAGATTATGGCAAAAATATTAGGTGGACTTCCAGCAACCTTTAAGGCATTCTATACATCTTGGGACAGTACCGAGCC
>NW_017147077.1:0-291 GCF_001652005.2 Ceratina calcarata
ATCCAAAGAAATTCACATACTTTGCCATCACCGGCTGGATTGATAAATACAACATTATGCCCGCCACGATTATCGCTGCTGTGAACTAAGACCGCATGTAGCCGGTAGTCCGCATTTGTGGATTCTTTGTTTTGTAAATATTTTCCAAGACTTATTTTTTCAAAGAATTCAAACCTTTATAAAATGGTCAAGTTTAATTGCACGTTGAGTGGGCACCTTTAAAAGTAATTAATGCGCAGGAATGCGTAATCCTTACCTATCATTACATTTCACAGAACATTTTGTAACTTG
>NW_017147078.1:0-291 GCF_001652005.2 Ceratina calcarata
AACTTACCATAAAAATGCATTATACTTCTCCCAGTTTGTACAGAAAAATGCGTTCTGATATTGTATTCTAATATTTAAAACTGCGTTCTCATATTTGATAAAATGCGGATATAAAAATGTTTTGATTTTGACAGAAGTTATTTGGAAGTCGACAAAAAATCGTAGACTTTGAAGATTTGGGATCGCTAAGATGCAGCAATAAAGTAGCTACTAATGTACTAGTTTCTATGATTAGAAATTTGATTATTGAATTGTTTGATGTTTGATATTGAAATGTTTGATGATTAGAAG
>NW_017147079.1:0-291 GCF_001652005.2 Ceratina calcarata
ATATCAAGCTTTTCTCTGTATTCATTTTTTAATTTAACAAGTACAAAAATCAAATATTGCAGAATATAAAAAATTCTTTTTTACTAAATAAAACGAAGCTACAAAAATAAAGAGAAACAAATCTAAAAATAATGAGGTAATAATTAGCATTAAATAAATGAAGCTTTTGTATTTGTAAAACTTGTATTCATTTCTAAGTTTAACTAAGAAAATCGATGAACTATTGAAGAATCTAAAAATTTTCATTCTACTAAATTAAAGACAGAATATTGATCAAAAATTGATTTTTCC
>NW_017147080.1:0-291 GCF_001652005.2 Ceratina calcarata
ATTTTACAAAGTGTACCTTCTGATTGTCAATTGTGATATAGTTATTAGATGGGATTCATTTGATTTTAAATGGAGAGCGACACATAACGGATGTTTTATGCGCTGCGAGTGTGAGACCAAGTGATCTAATACGATTAATTATAAATTGAGTTGCAACAGATGCTTTAAGACGACATTGGCTCAGTATTTATTATTAAGATACGGTGAAGGAAGTCGGAGCTAATGTATTCAGTTAGTTATCTTTTTTTGTAGCCCACTTGTAAGGGAGACCCCATGGGTTTTCATCGATTT
>NW_017147081.1:0-291 GCF_001652005.2 Ceratina calcarata
TCCAATTGAAGAACAACATACTTCTCTCTATCAGATAATTGTTTGGAACGAATTTAAAAAAAAATGATTATTTTCTGACATATTTCACGGTGAAATACACAATTCAGAACTTAGCCGTTGTAAATGCTTTAAATGTGGCAAAATAAGTAATTTAGTTTCTCTAATTGCCTGATAGGCACTTAAGGCAACTAATCCAGAATATTTGTATCTGAATATTTATTATCAAGCTCTATGAAATGAATTAAATGGCGAAATTTATTATTAATCAAGGAAACTACATTTTCTATTGTC
>NW_017147083.1:0-291 GCF_001652005.2 Ceratina calcarata
CATGCCGTGTCCGTCTGAGACGGCTTCTTAATTCATTCACAAATGCAAGCATTTGAGATTGAGATCGACTTCGTTGTGTATCCCTCCCATTGGAGCGACTGTAAAAGGGATAGTGCCTGCTGGCTCCCTCGTTTCGACCGCTGCTAGGCCCTGAGGTCGTACGTCCCTTGCCTGATTGTCGAGCAAACGTTCTTTTGTTTGATGGGCCTCTACTGGCGCAGCCCCTCGCCCCTTATGCTTTAGGCTTATCTCCGGCCTTGATGTAATAAAAAGAAACAGAACAACAACAAA
>NW_017147084.1:0-291 GCF_001652005.2 Ceratina calcarata
ATTCCCACTACCGTCGTGAGGTATTTCTTGCCCCATTGATACCAGTTCGTGGAGGAGAGCCAACGAGAATCAGCCCCTGCATTTACGCACACTATCGTACCATATCCGTGGGCTTCGAGCTCGGCCCAACTTCGGCTTAGTAGAGAGAGAAGGCGAAACATCAGTCGTCGTCAGTCGGCTACGCGCCGCTTGGTTCTTAACGTATCAGGAGAAAGGGCGACAGACTGATATTTCATCTTCTCTCTCTACTAAGCCGAAATTGAGCCGAGCTCGGAGTACACGGATACGGTG
>NW_017147085.1:0-459 GCF_001652005.2 Ceratina calcarata
GTCCCGCCAAGAAGGCGGACCCAACGCCGAAACCTGTCCCGCCCCCCACCTCGGATTCGGAGGCCTGGAGTCAGGTGGTGGGGCGAAAAGACAGGCGGAGACAGAAGGCCGCCGTTGCCCCTCCCTCGCGGGGCCCATCCGCCCCAGAAGAGCAGTCACCGGTGGCCTGGTTTTACAAGTCACCGGTGAAGGTAGCGCCGCCAAGGCCGATGCCTTGGCAGCGCGAATGCGGGAGGTCGCTGCCGGCCCTGATGTCAGGGCGCAGCGACCGGTGAAGCATACATGACATCGCAGATACGGTTTAAGTTGCGGACATCGCCGCTGCGATAGTTAAAGGAGGTGAGTGCCGTGAGGGGGACGTTAGAGTTGGCGAAATCCGTCGGTCCCCCTCCGGACTCGGAACTGCTTGGGCGCGTTGCCCTGTGAGCGCCGTGCGCAAGATTATTGCGCGGGGCAGGC
>NW_017147085.1:761-2027 GCF_001652005.2 Ceratina calcarata
AACCTGAGAGGCTCAGCCACAGTTTGGTGCAAATGTGACGAGTCTGCAGCATTCAAACTACTGGCAATAAAATCCCTTTGTATAGGGTGGTCACAGGCTAAGTTCCAACCTCTCTAAAAGAGACCAGTACAATGTTTCAAGTGCTAGTCATACGGGCACGTACGCATTACCTGCACCTCTAACGTTGACATGGAGGGCGGGTGTTTCAAATGTGGTCAAAAAGGACACCCTGCCAGCACATGCAATAATGAAAATCCTATATGCTACTTATGTCAGAATAATAATTTCAGTCATAATCATAAAATGGGTATGAACATTTGTAGGACTTACCTTAACTATAAAAAAGACAAGTTGAAACCTCCCCTTCAGTCTCTGAGTCACGATAATACTGGTAGCAGAATGGAGGTACCTGAAACTAATAAAACAAATAACAATCATGACAAATAGGAATTCAAATAGTGTAATGAAAAGTAGTGCACCATTGCTAATAATGCAAGCCAATAATAATCATGCTGTTGCAGCACAAACCTTAATAGAAAGGCATATTGTAAATAATAAAATTAGTATCGCATTGATCTCTGAGGCGCACAATCCATGTAAAAACGGTTGATTTGGTACACGAGATAATAAGGCAGCAATTATTATAAACAGTCCAACAATTACTAATCCAATAATCATCGACAGAGGTAGTAATTATTTAGCGATGTGCGTACACTCTATAATATTCATTTCTATCTACTGTTCCCCGAATGAGAACAGAATTGTATTTGAGAAACGACTACATGATGTGGCAATAACTATCTCTAAATTTAATCATTCACCAATTATTATTGGAGGTGACTTCAATGCCCATAATAGACTATGGGGATCTTCAAAATGTTGCGTCAAGGGCAAAATACTGAGTACATGGGCTAGATCAAACAACCTCTTTGTCCTTAATAAAGGTAATACACCTACTTGTATCCGTCCACAAGGGACATCCGTGGTTGACGTCACCTTCGCGAATAGGAGTGCGTCTATAAATATCTCAGACTGGCGCGTCGAGAGTACTGAAACTATGTCTGACCGCCAATACATTAGGTTCTCCTTCTCTCTGCCCAATATAAATAGTCCTAAGAGCTCAGTGTTCCCTAGATGGAACATTGGGTCTTTCAATAGCGAGAAATGCGAAGCCGCGATATTAGCGTATACATGGGGAAATAATTGTCTGTGCCCCAAACCTTTCAATACAAACACCAAATTTATTAATAAATGCCTGACTTCTCT
>NW_017147086.1:0-291 GCF_001652005.2 Ceratina calcarata
CTTCACAATATATTAGAGAAGAAATATTTACAATTATATTTTAAAAGAGTTAATTTGTTTCATGGAGTGTAATATAATTACGAAAAATTTCTACAATAATAATTAACGAATAACACTTCTTGATATAATTAACGAATAATGGGGCAAAAATCTGTAAAATAAGGTATAATTCTCATAGCCGCAGTAAAAACGAAAAAGTTTGCGCTCTAAAAACACATAGGAAATAATCAAGGAAAACATAATACCTCGTCCTGAGTCAGGGGACAAATACTTTGCTCGAGGTTTAACTCG
>NW_017147087.1:0-291 GCF_001652005.2 Ceratina calcarata
CGACACCTCTCAGCGAATACGGCTGATCGTTTGTTTGTTTGTTCTTTTTTTTTTATAAAAATATCCAACTGTCTAAGCGCGTCGTGTCGAAAGGATCGAGGTCGAATAATAAAAACGGCTGTCCGCGAAGCCGACTGTCTGCGAAGACCTCCGCGCACGGTGATTTGTCATTTTGGCCTCGAGTCTGATAATAATAAATCTAATAAACCGAAGGGGGTGAGAAGTCCTCGCAGCGGCGGGGAAAATTTGAATCGAGACGCGTGGATCGTTTTACAGTCCCGTGGTCTGGAA
>NW_017147088.1:0-291 GCF_001652005.2 Ceratina calcarata
ACCAGGTGTCTCTGCTTTGGTTAATTCTGGATACCGAGGATTGGCTGATCCCAAGTTGCGCAGCGATCTCTCGTTGCGTCATTCCTCCTCTGTCCAGCATTCTGGCTGCATCTGCTTTAACTCCGTCAGCAATCCTTCGAGGCATTATTACTAAAAAAGAGAATAAAAACGACGGAATTTTGTATTTTGCTAGGATAACTGGATCTAAAAAAAAACGTTCCGTTAATGCACGTACACATTCGTGTGTAACTTGGAACGTCACGACAAACTGTGAATGAAATATTATATCAA
>NW_017147089.1:0-291 GCF_001652005.2 Ceratina calcarata
CGGTATTATGACATACACATAATTAAAGAAATAACTTTAGAAATTTTTTATATTATATTCTTTTTATTATTTTATATACAATTCTAAAATTAATACTTTCGACTTTATATGCAAGAGTTCGTAATACTAATGATAAAGCAGTTATCAAATTTGGAGGCAATAGTTTTCGCATGCGTTAAAGTAAAATTAATTGCGGTAGTAATATTAGAAACGTAATTAATTATAAAAATTTGCGATAGCTATTGTCAGTGACTTGTTAATGCACACCATTACCTGGTGTATCCCTAGACC
>NW_017147090.1:0-291 GCF_001652005.2 Ceratina calcarata
AAAAAAACAGGCCAAATCTGTGACTTCGTTAATGCTTTACTAGTGAAAATATTATCCAACACTTTTTACGGCTTATAAAAAAGAGAACCGTTTTTATGTCATAAAATAAGATTTAATCTTATCAAACAAGATTAGTAAAGAAACATCAGCTGTTCGTTGCGTTTGAAAAATCGTGCGTACATTAAAATTACGTAAAAATATTAGCATTCGCTTAACTTAGCTCTTCTTGTTATTAGCACTAGATTGCCCAAGAAAGTCATTTTGACTGCTTTTGGGCAAATGTACAAATAA
>NW_017147091.1:0-291 GCF_001652005.2 Ceratina calcarata
ATAATAAATTCCCTAGACAAGTTAAACAGGAGATTTTCAGATCGCAGAGAGGCGGAGATACGAGGGCATTAAAAATTTGTATGAACCACACGGAATCGAAAGTTTTGTAAACGCTGCAGTAAAGATAGGCAGTTTGCGTAATATAAACCGAGCCTGTTATATAATCAGATAAACTGAAACGCCGCGGTATCGGAAATTTCCATACGATTTATAAAACAAACGTTGACTCGGTTAAAGTTAAAACTCGATCCCCGGTAGCAGAGGTTTGATCAAGGGACCATTAACCCCTAG
>NW_017147092.1:0-291 GCF_001652005.2 Ceratina calcarata
AAATGTCTTAGAAAATTTGGTAAGAATTCACATTAGTCCCCCCAGCCTTTTCATATGAAACTCAGGTCAGTGTTTTTCGTTAATAATTCAAAATCTGAGTCTCACTTTGTATTTTGCCAAAAGAAATTTTGGTTCAGATTCAACCCTCTTCTAACACTTTTTCTGGAACACCCTGTATGTATACAACCCTCTAAAATATAATTCACTATGTGCTTAGACAGCCCCTCTACGGGGGGCTTCCAAATAAAATCAGTCCAATCCATTACCGGCTACTACATCTGTTTTTTAACA
>NW_017147093.1:0-291 GCF_001652005.2 Ceratina calcarata
ATTTTCATTAGTGATCCAACTGAAGAATTTAAAAATCGTGTCTCTTGTTCTTCTTGTCATTCTGGCTAACAGCAATTCTTACATAGTAACTGCAAAAGGTCATCTTACTTTACTACACCTTACCAGTGTGAAGCATTAAAAAAGTCGAATTTTTTTTTGCACCTTTGGAAAGTTTATATCTTCAAAAATATCATACTAAAATTTCAAAGTCGCATCTCAACTAGTTTTCTCTCAATTCTTGATTGGATGAAAACTGTAATTTTGGCAACGAAAAAATGACAATTTTTTTAA
>NW_017147094.1:0-291 GCF_001652005.2 Ceratina calcarata
TTATTTCCTTTATGTCATTAGTAATTATAATCGATTATAAGATAAATTAAGTGACAACTAAGATTTTTATTAAAATATCTAGAATATTACGATCTGTGATTTGCATTATTGAAAAAGAACATATGTTAGGGAAGATATTAATCATTCAAGTGAAAAACATTTTATTGAAAAATATATAATGTGAAAATTACAAAACAGGCAGCATACTGAATGAAACATTGATAGAATTTAAGCTGCGTAAGATTCTAATCAACTTAGCTGCTTGATCATTTATTATAACCAGTATAAAGC
>NW_017147095.1:0-291 GCF_001652005.2 Ceratina calcarata
CGTCGTCGTCGTCGTCGTCGTGCGCTCCGTAGCTCCGTCTACGTTACACTTTTCCAGTGTACCTCTTTGCTTCGGACTTCAAGTGTTTATCGTGTTTCAGTGAATTTATTTACATTCAGGAATTGTATAAATTTTTTGTAAAGGCTTTGTAATACTTTAACAATACTTATTGAAATACTCCTTTCGTGCATGAGATAGTCGATCTCGGATTTTGTATTCGAACTGCACTTATTTGCATTGTACAACACAATTTTACTGCATGAGGAGCTGTTAGGTGCGAACGTGGCTTAA
>NW_017147096.1:0-1200 GCF_001652005.2 Ceratina calcarata
AAATTGACGTGTCGATCTTTCTTCTCATTAGATATAAGTAGTTCTACAATCTTATGATTTTTAATACCGTACACGTTGATCGAAATATCGTTCAGACTCTCAAACAATTGAATTTGATTAAGAGAGACTGGAAATTCTATGTTGCCAAATTTTAATACGTCATTGTAATGTGGATACGACAATGGTCGCTCTGCGTGTCTTGTAACTGGGTAGAGGCTTGCAACTATCGCCCATGCGAAACATGCGTTGTCTCCAGAATTAACGGTGATTATTGGTCTGCTGTTATCACTGTTATCCGGTAGTTCAAAATAACATCCTGCATGCATAGGATTATATTTATTTATATTGATGGTCAGATTTAATATTTGTTGTAGTGCCCAACCACTATCACGTTCTTGAAATTCTTCCAACCCGCACAATATCTTATCGACAACAGATTGATTGTACCACTCATGTAAATCTGACATTTGGAATAATTCTACATTTTTAGTACTTATACATTTGTTGCCATGTTTCTCATTTGCTACGAATCGACCGTTGAACACAGCGTCCACTTTTAGTGCTCGGTGTTTTTCGAGAGCAGTCTGCACGTGTTGCAACGCAACATCTTTCCCATCATCGAGAAAATTTCGTGGTTCGATGTACGTGAGGTTTATAACTGCTCCAGTGAATATACGACTATTGAATGCTGTTTCTATTCCTTGCCAGAAAAATCCGGATGTTGGTTGTCCAGCACCCTCGTGTACAAATCGTCTTCGTATCAAATAATTAATTCCTTCTAACCGGACTATTCTAGCTACAATCGGTGTTTGAATATCGATCGATAATCGAGGCTGCTTTATTCGGCCATTTTCTCTCAATGAGTCGATAAGTTCGTAGCATCGTTCTTCCCACGAAACATAATCCTCGTAGGAAGCCAATCGTGTAGATTGATCTCGCAAATGATCTTCATTTTCCGCAAATTGTACCATATTTCGACGTTGTTCCATGTCCCGTTCTCTTGGACAGGGCGTGACTGATTGATTCAAACTGAATATGACATGAGCACACTGTTTTTTTATAGTATATATTTTATTTCTTTCTACATGCCAGCTTTCTTTCGTTTTACTTTTACGTAATGCGCATTTCTTAGCGCGAGGTATTGCGTCCTATTAAAACGTTGTGCTTCGAAGTGACACGTATTCGTTGAAACATGATCCA
>NW_017147096.1:2375-3023 GCF_001652005.2 Ceratina calcarata
AAGGGAGTTCTGGGACACCCTGTATAAGTATTAATTATTTTAATTTAAAGTACTCACGTGTAGATATGATTTACTGTCGAAATATTCGCCGGATCAAAGACAAAAAATAGGGATCAGAACCTTTGTTATTCGCTTTCAGGTAGTAAACGACAGATGTTCAAGTGCCAAAACGGAAATCTTGTCGTGTTCGTACGTCGAAATCTTCAAGATATCGTGATAACGTCGCTCGTGCCGTTTTTATTGGAGTTTCTTTCTGCACATAGCAAGTGTAGTAATACACTAAAATATTTCGGGGAGAGATACATGGTGGAAAAGTTGGAACATGGCACATCATATAGGGAGATGTTAAAACAGAGAGACGACATACAGGAACGAAGGGTAGAAAGTAGAATAGAGAACTCGCGGTATACCTCTCGTTATAAAGAATGGGTGGAGTAGTCTCTTCCAGAGTACCTTGCTAAAGGAGAATGGGGAAGGGGGTGGAAGGTGACGGCAAGACTTAGATGCGGGAATATGAAAAACGGGAACTTCTATTGGATGGAGAAGGAGTATATATATAATGTGGGGTGGGGCAATTTATATATAGAACATTATATAGGTGAATGTGAGACGCTGAGAGAATGGTGACAGGGAATTGAGGGTGGTGTG
>NW_017147097.1:0-291 GCF_001652005.2 Ceratina calcarata
CAACATCTTGTTAAAAAGTTTTGTGTTTATAATTTCAACCTAACAAGGCATCGCCTTACTTCGTGTGATATTGAGTTTATCCATTTTTATTCACATTCAACAAAGTATTTAGTAAACTGTGTCAGTTATTTCCTACTTCATTTCAAAACTCAGTTTTCTCTACTTCTAGATGATTTACTTCACTCTGTATTGACTTATACTAGTGAATCTGATCGTGCTATTTTCGGCCAATCCTTATTCTCGCTAACATGACTATTCGTGAAAACTCCATTCATCCTGACTATTCATATT
>NW_017147098.1:0-291 GCF_001652005.2 Ceratina calcarata
AACGACTGACTCGACTCCAGTCGCAAGACCCCGACTCTCTCGCTCGTCCAGTCCTCGGGGTTTTTTCCCCCTTTTCCTACGCTTTTCTTGAAAATATGTCCCCACCACTTAACGAGGTGGGATTTGAGTTTCGCGAAACGTGTGGGGCCTTCGAAGGGACCGGACGAATACGGGAAGTTCCTCCAAGTGGTCACCGCATGACGGACCATTAAGCCGGTTAATACCCTTTGGAACCTCAGTTTATGGCAAGGTTGGTCATTGAGATACGAAAGAAAAAGGATAAAATAGACA
>NW_017147099.1:0-291 GCF_001652005.2 Ceratina calcarata
TTCAATTTTCTACTGGGCGTGTATTTCGTTGCTGCCTAAACAGAAAACTTATTTCTTTACATATGTTATACAGGGTGGATCACAAGATGTTACCACCTAGATTTTCTGTACTCGGAGCCTCAACGTATACTTCATTTTTCTTCCATAAGAAAAAATCGAGGGGTGCTAAATCAAACCTTGCAAAAAAATTAATGAAACCTCGTCCTATCCAACGATTTGGAAATATTTGATTTAATCCTTTGTACTCGAGCGGCGCCGCTACGGCGCCCGGCACGAAAACTAATTGCAAAC
>NW_017147100.1:0-291 GCF_001652005.2 Ceratina calcarata
ATCAGCTAAATATACTCTATTCGTTTTTACATGTAACCACCCCTATATTCAAACAATCATCTTTCAAACTTGGGCAATTTTCGATACATAAATTTTTTCAGTAGTAACAATAAAACTGAGCTAGATCACGCTTGTGTTACTTTCCCATAGGGGAGACAAAATTCAAAACGAGTAATAGGTCTTCATTGTTTCTTTCGTATTTTTCGTTTTTCTTGTATAATTTGTTTTTTTCAATACCTGATCTGGCATTGCTGCTAGATTTTGACACAATTTTGACGTTTCAAAATTGAA
>NW_017147101.1:0-291 GCF_001652005.2 Ceratina calcarata
TGTATTGTAAATGTAGTAGCCGCGTTACTACTCTCATTAAATGTGCCAGATAAACAATCGTCATTACTGATTGGGTCACTAACATACCTAAAAGAACATAATGTAATTCAGTGTGTGAAAAATTATATTACTCGAGAAATGATAACATTTAAATATAAATATTTTTATGCTATTGTGTGTCAAGCATGACTTTTCGCATCGAAAATCTGTATGAAATAAACTTTTTCTATGATACATAATGTCGCATTTTACTCGTATATCTTGCATAAAATCCTTTTTTTGTTATTAACA
>NW_017147102.1:0-291 GCF_001652005.2 Ceratina calcarata
TGCTTAACCAGTTGTAGCAACTGATTCACTCCATGACCTGCTTCGCGCGGGCATCCAGCAGCGGATTGCCAATGTTATTGAGGCCGAACTTGCGGTACTGCTTTCACAGCATGCCGATTGTCAGCTTAAGGATGCTCGGCAGGTGGGGGTGCGTAACGCGTTTCTGCCTGAGCGACGTATTCAGATCGGCATCGGTGATCTCAGAGTTAAAGTGCCTAAGCTCAGGGATCGCAGTCGTAATGGCATAGGTTTCAACAGCGCCTTGCTCCCTCCCCTATCTGAAGCGGGCTC
>NW_017147103.1:0-291 GCF_001652005.2 Ceratina calcarata
CATTTATATTCCGAACTTTCGACGCTACAGGTGGAAGATATGAAAGAGACAAACTTAAAGCTTCCGTATGTACGTAACTAAACTTAGAAACGACGGTCGTCAGATCACCGATTTAGTTAAAGCTTTGGACACTTATGATCAGATACTCAGAATTTTTCCGAGTTATTAATAATTAAAGTCTGTAGTGCCTTAAGAATCAGTTTTAAGACACTATCTTCCAAGTACTATTGTGGCTTAGCGGCAGCGTAACGAGCTGATGTGACGCAGGTCCCGAGTTCAATCTCGGAAGTC
>NW_017147104.1:0-291 GCF_001652005.2 Ceratina calcarata
CCTCCCCGTCCTACTTGGAATTAACCCTTTGAACGGATATACGAACGCTGATAAACGCGTACAATTTTTCAGCATGAAAATACTGATGAATGATTCGGAGTTCTAATTGGCTTCGATACGCACTACTTTTTATTTTCTCTTTAATTTCTTGAACGTCTGGTTATGAATGAATCATTCTACTTACGACTTCGTCGATAGTAAGATTAACGCTAAACCTATCGATGGAGTCTAGATTAATTGACACTGATACTTTAGTTTCATATCAGTTTAAATAATAATGACAACTTTAGC
>NW_017147105.1:0-291 GCF_001652005.2 Ceratina calcarata
CCAGATTCGTGTTCGGCGTGAGAAACTCTATAAGAATCACGTGATGGATATTGCAGAACATAAAAAAAGTTACTTGTCGGTTCGTGTTATTGGTCACGTGCAAACGTAACCTACGTGTTGACATTTTCACGTACAAAAGTACATAACAAATATTACAATGGCGAATACTCGAATTAGTACACCTCGGACGTCGGGACAGAATGTACAACAATTTTACATACAAAGTCAACCCTTTGCATCCGGAACTTCGAATGAGGATCATTGGACTCAACGCGAAGAAGGGGCGTTCAC
>NW_017147106.1:0-1566 GCF_001652005.2 Ceratina calcarata
AAATAACATTTGAAACCGTACAAGGAGGCCGCACAAGAAACTCACGGAGGCCGCACGTTCCTCATCTCTGGTATAGATGACACAGTTTGCATCATGGAAATTAAACTTTTTACAGGAACCAATACTTCGTGTGTCCATTACTTGTAACACAGTTTGTCTTTATCAACTTCTTTTCTCGAGGATTTATAACAACGACGTAAATCTCCTTCATCCATAAGAATACTTTTACAAAACGCATTCTCTTCTCTACGAGAATTTGCGCTCGCGTATATTTATTATGTACATTGCAAATAAACGGATATTTACTTTTTCTCAGCCAATCCACTGATGAGACCGATGCCCCTGAATCCGCTGTCACCCATCGGGCAGATAGTGGGTGGTAACGACGTACGGATCGAAGAAGTGCCGTAACAAGTAACTCTCAAAAGCTACGGTTTCTAGTTCTGCGGAGGTAGCATCATTTCGGACGAATGGGTCGTCACTGCTGCTCACTGTATGTCATATCCGGCCTCGAGTATCACGGTGGTCGCCGGAACTGAGACCAAATCCTCGGGCGGTAGCAGTCACCAGGTTGCCGAGGTGATCGTCCACGAGAAGTACGTGACGAACTGGCACGGTGTACCGGAGTACGACGTCGCCGTGATGAGAGTAAAGAACCCGTTTAAGCTAGATGCAACCCGTAAGACCATCAAGTTGTTCAAGCAGGGCGAGGAATCCGTGCCTGGAATCAGCGCCATTATCACGGGATGGGGCGCGACCAGGGAAGGATCCAGTACCACCGAAGTTTTGCAGACGGTCACGGTCCCGTCTCGTGCGACGAAGCGTTACGGTGGATTGCCGGCGGGACAGATTTGCGCGGCGGTAGCCGAGGGAGGTAAGGACGCCTACCAAGGAGACTCCAGCGGCCCAATGACTATCGGCGGCCGTCCCGCCGGACTCGCATCCTGGGGTTACGGTTGCGCCCGCAAGGGATACCCGGGCATGCATACCGAGGTTACTGCCTTCAGCGATTGGATCACGTCCAAGACCGGAGTCAAGGCGTAAATGTTTGGCCAAGGCCAAACGCATGGACACTATGACGACCCTTCGTCGTTCCGACGGTTACACGTCTAATCTCAAATCTTTTATTGTTAATAAATATGTGTATTCCCTTGTAACTGGCTAATGTTAGAAATCAAAAAAGATGTAACATGTATTTGCTCTTTTCAATAAATTCTATCGGAAGCAACCTGTACACAAAGCTTGAACGTTCTCGAGTGGCTGCGTTTCTCGCGAATCCGATTAAAGTCTAAATTAATTCTCCAGAGGGATAAGGACTAATCCAGGGGGAACACGCGGCCCTGAGGCCGTATGCAGCTAGCGATGGGCACCATCGACTAAAAACTATCGATTTAGTCAATAGTAGCCAACGATACTTTTAGTCGGCTAAATCTCTGATACTATCGACTACATCGAACCAACTTCAGATGGCTGAATTATCGGTAGCTCGATGGTCCAAGTTCAGACGACTAATATAGTATATTGCTCGATAATCATCGATATTTCGATAGTCCAAAGTCCAAACGA
>NW_017147106.1:3319-4049 GCF_001652005.2 Ceratina calcarata
ATAACTAAATATTTTCATAATTATAAATATCTGTTAATACTGACAATACTTAAATGATTTAGGGGCGTTTGTGATGAGAGGTGCGGAGTGTGTTTGGGATCATTGTAGGAGAGGAAATCAGTGTCATTTGGTCTAAGATTGCCGTATAAGTCTGCTATACAAGGCGAGGAAGGGAAGAAGTAGGCGTGGGAGTGAAGGAAGGCTTGTAGATAAGTGTTAAGGAACAAAAAATCCCAAAAGTCCAAAGGGCTTGTTGAGGAGGTTAGCTGTAGTTGGAAGAATGGCCCGATCGGAAGAAGATGGTAGCGACACCTGGATGTCGGAGGTAGAGGGAACTCACGCTGACGGAAAAGTGGCCGCACAGATTGAAGGAATAAGTAAGAAGAGAGGAAGGCCACTAGGCTCGAAAAATAAGCAGCATGCCAGAGGTGGCAGGGAGCAGAGAAAATGTATGGAAGAATTTGCCTTTGCTAGGAGGGGTAAAGTCATAAGATCACCGAATGTAGGGAGAGAGCTTATGTACGAAAAGGGCGGTAAGGACTCGAAATCCAAGGCGGATGAAAGGAATGAGGAGGAAGGAGGAGAGCAGTCGAAGAGAGGGACAGAGAGAGGAAAAGACTCGGAAGGTGAAGGGAAAGAACACGAAGGTCAGCAAAGTTTTGAGCAGTTGAGCAACTTGTTAGTGGGAATGATATCAAGGCTGGAGAACAGATTATGTCAGGGAGTGGAT
>NW_017147107.1:0-291 GCF_001652005.2 Ceratina calcarata
CTTAAACGTCTGCACTTTTTTCGTTTACGAACTGCTGCGTGCCAATTCGCGATCTGCCTAATCTAGTGGATTCTAGTGCCATCGTTCATCGCTAGATGGCCACGCCATGCCCTTTGTACCCGCGAAATTTGTACATACGTAATGTATATACAACATTTATATTACAAATCTAATATTAACAAATACTTGCACGAGGGACGCTACCGCACCCCTCGATAAGACGAAAACTATATTTTGTATTATATTTTATCATCTCAATTACACACGTCACTGGATTGACATTTTTTTTTT
>NW_017147108.1:0-290 GCF_001652005.2 Ceratina calcarata
TACTCTTGATACCGCCAGCTTGACAATTTTACTCATAGTTCCTTTCATGTTTTTTGATTTTATTCTTACATTTTCAATGTTGTCGGCGCATTCTAAAAGCATCTCAGAGAGTGTAGTACATGGCTGGAACTCATATTCGTTCATGTCGGCCGTGTCATTCTCATCAGTTTCTGAGGCGTATTCGGTTTCTGTATCGTAAGTCAAATTAACTCTTCCATCACTATGTGAAAGTAAATGTATTTGAGATTGCTTCTTTCGTCCTACAGAGGCTTTTTCCCCAGAAATCTTTC
>NW_017147109.1:0-290 GCF_001652005.2 Ceratina calcarata
AGCATGGTGTTAGCGGCGCCCACCGGAACGCCGACCTTTTACTGTTGTGGTGGCGTTGGTTCCATCCGTGTCACAAACCTTGTGACGTAATCCATTAGAGCGCTTGACGTTTGGCGTAACGATTTCCTGCTCAGTCGGTATGAAATGCCTCAGATCAACGCAAGTTACCTTGATAACCAAAGGCACGACTTTCGCCTATAGCATAAGCAGCCTTCAACGACATGTTTGCTGGCTGCGTAATAGCCAGCACTGTGGACATCCACTAGTCCCGCAGTTGAGGTAATACTGAT
>NW_017147111.1:0-290 GCF_001652005.2 Ceratina calcarata
ATGCTTAAATTTCGTAGTAAAAAACATTATAAAAAATTTATGTTCAAAAGTGTCCCGGTACTACCTCCTTTACCTTACTGATTAACCATTCAAAACTGAGTTAAAAATAACATCTGCTGCAGATCGCTCAAATGTATAGTAATACAGAAAAGAACAACGAAATTAACCACTGATCATATTAAAATTAAAATTATTAATTAAAATAATAATAATAAAAGAGCTGAACGGACACTATATTTCGGTCAATTAAAATCCACGATCCCAACGCGAATTGACAAGACCTTATGTTA
>NW_017147112.1:0-290 GCF_001652005.2 Ceratina calcarata
CTGGATACAGCGAAACGAATAACCGAACTACGTATTCTACGAGTATCAATTAATTAATTGAGATTTGTTGTATTTTATTGATCATTTAAAGACAGCATAGAAATTAATTAAAATTGTACTCCCTCTGTTCCATGATAATAGTCGCAAAAGAAAATAAATATAGATCTCAACACCTATTATGAAAAACGTCTTACGTTTCAACAAATGATAAAAAATAAAGCCGTAAACCGAAAGTCCGTTTCTTCCTTTCCCTTTTATGTAGGAAAATACTTCTATTGTATATTTATAAT
>NW_017147113.1:0-290 GCF_001652005.2 Ceratina calcarata
CCATGCTTAATTACAATTGCACGATAAATCGAAACACGGGATATACACCCTTCGAGTTACAATTAGGTTACGAACCCAACAGTATCTTCGACGAACGAGACGAATATCTTACGCTCGAACAACGAGTCGACAATCTTAAATTACAGCACGAAAATAAAATCATTGAAACAATTGACAATCTCCAACGACAACAACCCACGTCCTATGATCATCTCGAACCTATCCAAAGGGGTAACCCAGCGTTACCAGATTTTTACCCAAGGCCGCAAAGTGGGGACGACGCGACCATG
>NW_017147114.1:0-290 GCF_001652005.2 Ceratina calcarata
ATGTAATTCCTATACTGACGCGAAACTGACATTATTAATTATAACAACAAAAAAACTGCTTTTAAGCGGACACTCAGATTTAAAACTTAGAATGTGAGACGAGTTCTTTATTCATAAATAATTCTCTTAAATGTTTCTAATGGAGTCCTATAACTTTTACGCATTTTATCGTAATTAAATTATCTCTCTTGTTGTGTGGTAATGTTTGAAAAAAAATAGCTTTCACTATATGTGTACAACTGTTAGTTTTTATTTCCACTTCCTAGAGCAGATGTGTTACTCAATTAAAG
>NW_017147115.1:0-290 GCF_001652005.2 Ceratina calcarata
AAATCTCTGTTGTGCTGATATCAGCCGGGCATGAATGCCCAGGTGCACTTAAAACTTGGGACGTGTACGAAAACCAACTTTTGTTCCTGTACGTTAGCTCGACCTACAAACTGCAGACGACCAATCGCTGCTGATGCGATTGGTCCCAAAATAACTCCAAACTATTCCCAAAATGGCAAAAAGTCATAGATAATAATGGTCAACATATACATGAATAAAATTCATCAAAAAATGACAAAAATCTGTCAGTACTTTTCGACTACCCAAGTTTTGCTAGTTTTCAAGATGTG
>NW_017147116.1:0-1184 GCF_001652005.2 Ceratina calcarata
TTTAATTAACCTGTCTCAAACTACTCCTCCTCGAATTCCGGACCCCGTTAGGTCAAATCCTAACAAACGATTTGTCATAAATATCATTAATTTCATCATTTTCGAGTACGATGGACACTTAGAAAACAATATGCATTCACAGAACATCGATTTAAAGACTTTGATTTTTTGACGAATGAACAGTTAGCTCTTCCCACTGTGCGTCGTGTGCGAAGGCTCTCGCTAGACGGTTTTAATTCGATTAAGACGTAGAGAAATTCCGTCTGCTTTCCGGATTTACATCAGCTGATTGCTGAATTCTGAGGAATCTCAATTTGCATTGCAATAAATAGACACAATATATTGCATCGAGAGGAACTCTCTTGCACATTGCCCGCCGTATCCGAGCGATATTCGAAGGTATTCCTTCGGTCATCGCTTGAAGCGAGTTTCGCTGGTCGAGTAGTGCGCTTCTATCGGGACCGTTTAAAGCCGGAAGCCCTTTGCCACTTCGGTGATAGAAGTCGCATCTTGTTACGGAACATCGTGACCATCATACACACTCTGCAACCTTATGTTGTAACCGGTGTTCGTTTGGTGCTGTCCGGTGCATCCTCCTGCGTCACGCAATATCGGTATCGGCCCGCGACCCCGTTCGCAGTTGTAGGTCCACCGATATTTTCCACGGAAAATTGCCTAGCACCATCTATGGCACAACATGTTCGTCACTTGACTTACTGCGGGTTGCATACCTTAGTAAATTAACTAAACTGCCAAGGAGAGAGTTCGAAGTGCTTATAACACTCCGGCTTGTCCGGGGCAACGTTCGCAGATATTAATTTCGGCATGAGGAAAAAACCTGTTCTCTTCTCGTGTCGAAACGCAAATCAAATACAATCCACGCGAAGCGGAGACGAGTTGATCTAACTCGCCTTGAGCTAATTAGACGCATGAGTATACGTGCAATGCAAATAATTTGTTTTCCTATTTTTGCAGAAAATCTTGAAGACATCCTTCGGTGTCGCACACCGCGGACTAAGTAGTCACCCGTCAGTCCTGCCTTTCGGTTGCTTATTTATATATGTTAATTTGGTAAAATAAACGGTATTAAGGTCTGCTGGGGAAAACTCTTGCGTATTTATGTACACAATCCCGATTCTCCATCCGGCTCCCAGTTAGGGCACTATCCCACTATATATATGTGT
>NW_017147116.1:2231-3088 GCF_001652005.2 Ceratina calcarata
ATTTGAGGTCGTCATGTTAGGAGACTCACCCTGTATATACATATATATATATATGTATATATTAAGGTCTTCTGGGGAAAACTCTTGCGTATTTACGTACACAATCCCGATTCGCCATCCGGCTCCCAATTAGGGCACTATCCCTAACAACTATAAAAAGAAAAGAAACTAAATTGATTCGCTGTTCTATTCGAAATTGACAGAACGAAATAACTTATATAATATAATAAAACTGGATGTTTGTATATGTATACATATATATACATATATATATATATATACATATGTATACATATATATACATATATATATATATATACACATATATATAGTGGGATAGTGCCCTAACTGGGAGCCGGATGGAGAATCGGGATTGTGTACATAAATACGCAAGAGTTTTCCCCAGCAGACCTTAATACCGTTTATTTTACCAAATTAACATATATAAATAAGCAACCGAAAGGCAGGACTGACGGGTGACTACTTAGTCCGCGGTGTGCGACACCGAAGGATGTCTTCAAGATTTTCTGCAAAAATAGGAAAACAAATTATTTGCATTGCACGTATACTCATGCGTCTAATTAGCTCAAGGCGAGTTAGATCAACTCGTCTCCGCTTCGCGTGGATTGTATTTGATTTGCGTTTCGACACGAGAAGAGAACAGGTTTTTTCCTCATGCCGAAATTAATATCTGCGAACGTTGCCCCGGACAAGCCGGAGTGTTATAAGCACTTCGAACTCTCTCCTTGGCAGTTTAGTTAATTTACTAAGGTATGCAACCCGCAGTAAGTCAAGTGACGAACATGTTGTGCCATAGATGGTGCTAGGCAATTTTCCGTGGAAAATATCGGTGGACC
>NW_017147117.1:0-290 GCF_001652005.2 Ceratina calcarata
CATCTTCTATTGTTGAAATCCTGGACGAAATCCATCAGCAGGATATGCTACCCTTTCGGAACCTCCGTACACCAGAAAATAAGAGTAACTCCGTTCCCACGTCCCTCCACCCCCGCTAAAATAGGCTGTTGTTAAAAGATTGGTTGTGGTCTTTGCGCGTTTTGACTCGTAACAGGATATCTATGGCAAAAAATAATAGAGCCCGTTCCGGCGGCCAAATACGTATCATTGGCGGCCGCTGGCGCGGCCGTAAGCTGACGGTGCCAGAGCGTCCTGGCTTGCGGCCGACG
>NW_017147118.1:0-290 GCF_001652005.2 Ceratina calcarata
GTTTTGCTCGCGATACGCGCTCTCGATGGGACCCAGGGCCTCCTCGCCGCGGGTTCTTCGGCTCACGCGGGACCGCTGATCTGTGACCCGGATCCTCCCTACCTCGGCAACCCCGGCTACGGGTTTCACTTTGACTCAGGCGAAGTCCACGGACACGACGCACACATACCCTCGGCCGTGCCGGAATCTTCGCGGAACGGTACGAAACAGTGGCTCGCAATGAAATATCGTCCACCCCTACCGAACTGTTCACGGATCTAATTCACTTGATCATCGGATCGACATTTTTT
>NW_017147119.1:0-290 GCF_001652005.2 Ceratina calcarata
TACAAGAAATTAACACAATTGGAATTAATTCGTAAGATTGAAGATCTAAAGAAAACGCGATTATGGGTTCCATTGAAGTAATGAACACAGTTGATCCGAATTTTTTAAGAAGTCTGGAGAAGAAACGAGTTTTATTGAACTTGTAACTACTAATCAATCGCAAGCTCTTATCTTATCTCGCGAAAGTCAGTGATGCATTCAATGACGACAGTCAAATACACGTGCGTTAATATACTTAAACGATGCTGGTATTTTGAATTTGTTATTACATAGTCCTATCAATATTAGAA
>NW_017147120.1:0-290 GCF_001652005.2 Ceratina calcarata
TACATTCCTCGAGATATTTTTTATACATTTTCTTCTACGAAAACCACACGTCTTTTATTAACGAGACACCTCCTTTATTTCTAACAACGTAGCGTTCATCCTATGACAAATGACGAGGTTTCAAATGCCTCTTGCATGAAATATTTCTATACTATTTTTTTGTCGACCTTCTTCTTTCCAGGGCACGGATGAATTTACGACAACGACGAACAAGGTGTATTCCTTGAAACAATTAAACGCTAACAAAAAAGGTGTCTTCTGAATGGCTCAAGGATTCCATTATTTCTCTA
>NW_017147122.1:0-290 GCF_001652005.2 Ceratina calcarata
CTACGAGAAGTATCACTCGTATATCAAACGATACGTAAAATCGGTCCGTTACGGATCACGAACATTGTTTTGATTTTCTGGTTTAATAACTAATCTTTAACAGATCAAAGGTTTATTCTTGGGAAAGTTCACTTTTCAGATATATTCTTCTTTAGAGAAAGCAATAAGAAGAGAATGGAGCTAAACGCGACCTTGGGAGGACAACTGATGGAATAATTACTGGAATATCAGGAATTTTTTCTACGGAAGAGAGAGGGAGTGAGAAGGATTTGGGAATAAAGTGAATGGGA
>NW_017147123.1:0-290 GCF_001652005.2 Ceratina calcarata
CGACGTTTGAAACATTTCCAGTTCCTCAGCCAGTTGAAACAGCATATAAAGGTTGTATTTTTGCGTATGGCTGTGGCAACGTCAACGTCGAAGTACGCAGTGGTAATAAGTGGTCATTTGCGACTCTAAGTGACGTCTGATACGTACCTGATGTTGGACATCAACTATTCTCTGTTCGTCAAGCGACAAAGCATGGAAATGAGATCACGTACGATCTCGACAGTGTAAAAGTTCGACTGGTAAACTCAGTGGATCAATTTATGTCATGAATATGCGTGTCTGTGCGTCAA
>NW_017147124.1:0-290 GCF_001652005.2 Ceratina calcarata
TTATGGTAGATTTGTATTGTTGCAAGGATTGTTCATGAATTTTTTCAGATTTTTAGGATTGGTGCCTCAATGTGAAAAAAGTCAAAAATATGTCTCATGTTCAAGTACGGAGACGGAAGATGCGTTTCCAACGGCGGCCGCAGCGTAGTAGCGAAGACTGGAGACCAGTAATCGCTGCGTACTTTTTCACGGTAGGTTCGCGTCTTGTCACCGACCATACTTTTTTTCTCACATGTACTGTTTATTGAGCAGAGTTCATTATTTAAACAGTATTTTTCAATTGTTTAAAA
>NW_017147125.1:0-290 GCF_001652005.2 Ceratina calcarata
CCACTATTTATGTGCGCGTGAGGTTGCATTTCGGCGAGGTCGGCCTGCCATAAATTGTCCAATCATTGTACTACGACTCGTCGTCGCGGAAAAGTTCGTCTGGCAGAGGCGTGCAGTTCTTCCACTAATCGCGTTTTCTCCTTGCTCATACCGAAAATTTGATGGGCAAAAGATAATATGTAAAACGCATAAAAATAGACTAACGATACATCCGGCTTTAGCTGATTGTTCACTATCTACGGTTTGTTCTGAATGCATTCTCACTAGGAACTGGCATGGTTTGCAGGATG
>NW_017147126.1:0-290 GCF_001652005.2 Ceratina calcarata
TATTGGAAAATGACGAAATCACGCCACATCGTTGCCGTCAATGAGACATATTTCCAGCCGTCGCCAGTGACTCATGGCAACCTTTGTAAATCGCAACCGCCCGAAAGGACCGAAACATTGTAGAAAAAATTTCAAGGCCTCTCGAACGATTAACGATTCTCCATGGTACGATTTTAACGTTTATGAACGTTCCACATCATTCCTTTTACGTTTCAAAAGTAGCGTTTAGAAGAACTTCGTCCTCCGCCTCCTCTTTTTCAAGCATTAATTGATTTATCATTTTTCGTTTC
>NW_017147127.1:0-488 GCF_001652005.2 Ceratina calcarata
CAATAATGTAAACATAGTTTAATATATTACAATCATATGATTATAAAAAAAATTGGTGATATTGATTCTTACATCTATGATTTAAATACTTTATCCAGCACAACTTCTGCACCCTCCAAATGGAATATTTACAGTATTTCCTGTGTTAGGTCTTCCCAATCTACGCGTGGGTGGACGAGGTGGTCTAAATAAAAATATATCAACTTATCTTTAGAAGTATATGGTATTACTTTTGTTACATGTAAAGGTTTTTATATCATACCCAGATCCAGGTCTATAATCTCTTGTGTATTCACTTCCATGTCTATTCATATCAGGATTGATTAATGTTTGGAAACTGTTGATAAACTTTGGTTAATAGTCTTACACAACAAGAGTTAATAAACTATTTAGATTAAATGATCAGGTACTCACAACATAACAATCATGAAAATAATGCCTGTGAAAAATCTATATATTTTTAAATGCAACGGTGTGCTATCTAGAAC
>NW_017147127.1:930-1265 GCF_001652005.2 Ceratina calcarata
GACATAATTACCCTTAGATACGTAAACCATGTTTGACAACTATGTTGAAGACAAAATTCAGTAACAGAATATTTTTCAATTTATTTCTAAAGTCGCCTAATCACGATTATTTACGTAAACAAAATTAATATTTTGCCTGACAGCTCTACTTAAGATCCCGAAATTTCATCATTCACTGACCAGTGCCATAAACTTATAAGAAACCTAGAGAATGCCAAGTCATAACCATTATTGCGCCTCCTAGAGTTGACACCGAGGAGAGATTACTAAAGAGTGGCTGAGAGTGGCAGCCTTATGGGACCTCGCGGCCCGAAAAGCAGTCTGCAATTTTTGAC
>NW_017147128.1:0-1103 GCF_001652005.2 Ceratina calcarata
GAATTATTAACATTTAAATCAGATTTTTTCGGTTTTAAGTGAATTTTGGGAAATACAAAAGAACTTTAATAACCAAAGTTGCTCAGTTTAAGGAATAGTATAACGTATCGGTATCGGTAACAATTCAACTCATGATGCGATATAAAATTTGTGTAAATTTGATTGTAATACATTTATCCAATTAGAATTTACTGCGAATTGTTTCCAAGTTATTGTAAATTAATTTTTATATTTCATGACAATTATGAAAATCTGTCGGAATATTTTCTAATTGGAACATCCGATGGTAACGTTTTGGGACAAGTCCGCGTGAGCATGAGACACAGGGCGTGAAATCCGTAAGCGGTTGAGGGTTGCAGAAGAATGCTTTTACCCAAAGTTCACGTGTCACCGACAGGGACACAAGTATCCTTCCAGCACGTAGATGCGTGCACCGGAAATCGCCGGTGCTACATATGTAGATACGTATTTCTATAAGTGTATTCGTGGCGTACGAGTTACCACCTTCGAGCTTCCGGCGCAGCTTGCACGCCACGGGGTCGAACGCAGGCTTGTTTCACGGACACGTACGCCACGGGTGGCGCGCGGCGGTACGGCACAAAGCTGGTGGCACCGGGCTTTGATCGGCCTGCTAGAATCGTGTACACGGCAAATACACTTGGACGTTAGTGCGGTGGCGTGTATGCGGCGGGAAGCAACACGGGGATGATAGTGAACATCGCCTACCGTTCCGCGGTCTTAGCTACCTGCGGCAAACTTGCCCGTACAGGATGCCGCGAAAGTAACTACGCTATTTCAATTATGTAACCGTTACTGCTCTACACAACTATTACATTGATTTGGTATTAGGTTCGTGTATATAAAACGTCGCGTCGTATGTTTTTGAGTTTCGCATTTTACAACTGAAAACGTCTATTCTATTTTATCTTATCGCTTATTATTATTATTACTCAAGTTGAAAATGAAATAATAATTTAGAGTATGTCAATAAGGTTTATACGTAAGTATTTTTATGAAAAATAAAACATTTCTTCTTTAAATGTGGAACATTGAAATATATATTCACTGTTTGACATTCTGAATAGTTTTATTCATTACACATT
>NW_017147128.1:2722-4633 GCF_001652005.2 Ceratina calcarata
ATAGCAATTGGAAATCTCCATTATTATTTATCCCGTGTTTCGCTAATACATACATCGCTAATCTAACTCATTATACTCATCCTGTATTAGCAGGTATCATGTAAGAGGAGTAAATTAGCCGGCTTCATTCATGCAAGACACGATGGTCCGCTAGGAATGCAATTATGCGAGGGTCTACGTTAAGATTTAATCCGATCTAGTTTTAGTTAGTTTTATACTTGCGGAGAGAGTTTATGACCAACGCGAAAAGCTCCTTAACGTTAATACGATACCTTAAGAGGATAGGACAGGTATTAACTTCACTATCCTAATGGGGAAAGGGTAAAGGAGCATGAAGGTCGGATCGAAGGTCGAACGCGAGGGTAGCAGCGCACGTATAGAAGATAACGGTAACTAGGTTTCGCATGTTCCAGCATAACTTACGTACCCTCTACAGCATACACCTAACTGCTGTTCTCTTAATCATCAAACTTCGAGACTTCTCCTAATTTCCACCCTTATCTTATAGTTTATCACGTAACGGTAACGCGCAGCCCCGTGTGTCTGTGTAAATATACTAATTGTAAAGATCATGTATGGTAACGCTTCGTCTTGCGAAGTAAGAATATTATTATTATTACATATAGCTATTTAAGTGTAAACTGTTATTCTGTATATTGATCACATGCACATTGTAATGAATTAATAAACAAATAATTTAAATATATTTCACACCAACAGTTTTATAATTGTAACGATATTAAAAATGTGTTGAACAATTGTATTGAATGGAAATAAGGAATAGTTGGAAAAATGACAAAGCTGATGTTTACGTAAATTACGCAATGCGCGATCTTCTCATCAAGGCTTATTAAGAGCAAAGTGTGCATCAAAATATGTCCTACGCAATACATAATTGATTGCCACTAATAGGAGACGCGACCTCAGCGTTAAATCGCATTGCGTGGATGGATCCAGTGGAACTGTCGACGCAACTCGAAATGCAATCTCGTGCTTCCGAGAACCACAATTCGATTTCGCGACCCGACAATTGTAATGAAAAACAACCAGACGTGGAATCAATTACACATAATTTCGATAATATACATGTAGATTGACTAAGCATGAAATTTTAAATTATACTATCTAATTGGCAATTAATTATTACATTTTATTATGGATGATGTTAATTATGTATTATGTAAGAGAGAGGACAGATTACACGAGTCAACATGAATTTTGTGCCTGAGATTAGAGTATGCAATTACGATAAGGTTTATCGCAATTCTTGACAATTTTTTTTAGTTGTGTTATTATGTAGGGAAAAGAAAGAAATTTTAGAAGGTAACATTTATAAAAGTGATTAATTTCATTGTTATCTGGTTTGTTACAGGTTGTTCATGGCGTCCACATAGAACCGGCGCACGAAGTGAAAAAGCGTAGTATTAGTCAGCCACTACGAATTCTCCTGTTCTATGATGACAGCGTTTACCGGTAAGTTCATACTTACACTATGTATATTTATATATTGTTTGATTAAGTTTAGAAATGTATAGAAATGGTATAGAGCAGAAGTTTAAGAGATTTTACCTACATTCATACATAACAATTTCACGCAGATAAATACAGTAATAAATATAGCGATCTTTCGTTTCTGGTTTTTCTTTATTTACATACTTGCTGATTAGCATTCTTACATTCATTTTCTTCTCTAATTACGAGCACTATAATTTCATTACTAATCGATCAAATATGTTACCTATCAATATCACTAACTATATTTTCTGCGACGTTGAACAAAGTTTAAGTAATTTTAACGTGGCGGATCAAAATAAAAAGAAGAAGAAAAAATTGATTAACAGGTCGAAAATTCGTGGAGCGTTACATCGCGAACTCATAGAACCGTGTACTGCGTGACACGCGGTTTAAGAC
>NW_017147129.1:0-290 GCF_001652005.2 Ceratina calcarata
ACAAATTAGATTAGAATTAACCCGCAATGATAGGATACTAGATCAATAATATAGATGTTAGGGGATAGGTGGCCTCTAACGGGTCCGGAATCGAGGTACGCACGCGAAAGAACCGGACACTGATTTTCCCTTTTTAACGCCGTTTATTTAGCAACCAGTGCACTTGCAGTTGCCACTTCAGGGCAGAACTCTACGCAGTGGACTGTATGATTTTCCCGATCTATGTAGCGGCTCCTCCAGCAAGTCCCTTGCCGTGAAACGGAACAGAATCACGCTCAACGTTCGTCTCT
>NW_017147130.1:0-290 GCF_001652005.2 Ceratina calcarata
TCGTTCTTTGGGCTGGCGTGTCTCGGGGGTGCCGTCTTCTCGGCGCGGGTCCGTGGTCCTCATTGCGTCCTCGTTGCTTCTTCCTTCTTTTTCCTCTCAGTTCTCTTTTTTCTCGTCCTCGGGGGTCGTTCTTCGTTGGCCTCCCTTTTCGGGGTTGTTTTGGCGGTCGTCGTGGTGGAGGGGGGCGTCGTCGTCGGTCGAGTTCCGGGCCTATAAGTGTTCGTGCGCGGGCGCTGCCCAGGGCTCGGATATTTTATCCCGCACGGTTCGCTTCCCCTCTTTTTCGCCCG
>NW_017147132.1:0-290 GCF_001652005.2 Ceratina calcarata
CACGTGGTGACGCCGAGCGACGCCATTGCAAAGGCAGAAAGTAAAGAACCAAATTCCAGCAGTAAAAGAAGAAAATACTAAAAAAGGAGGACATAACACGAGGGAAATCATCATCTAAGAATAGATAAAGACGAAGGAACCCACGGATCGATAGATACAAACGATAATTTTTGTGATTAAAAACAAGGTGTTCGACGAGAGAAAGAAGAACGCCATCTTGACAGTGTCAAAAAGCGTCAAAAAGCGCCACCGCGATCGCGAATAGAAAAAGTTGAAAGTGAAAAAGAATC
>NW_017147133.1:0-290 GCF_001652005.2 Ceratina calcarata
GGCCTCGAGTATCTGGCGGACGTGACTCTTTACAACGACAACTTGGGAGCGATGAGGCTCGCTGGAAATCCGGTATTTCATGCCCTTAGTAAACATATTGACATCCGGCACCACTTCGTCAGATCGGCATTGAAGGAAGGATTGGTCGATATTAAGCACGTGTCTACGGAAGACATGGGTGCTGACATGCTCACCAAGGGTTTGTCAGGACCGAAACACAGGAGGTGTTTGGAACTGTTAGGACTGGGTCCACCACCACAGGAATAGATCACCCGTGTTGCGAGGGGGAG
>NW_017147134.1:0-290 GCF_001652005.2 Ceratina calcarata
CAAAAGATTATGGAGAAATTGAGACAGTGACTTCCCTCTTTTAAGCCTAATTAAATGCATGCACCTGACCCTGACCTTGCTAACTGATAATCGGTAATTGGATTTAACTCATCTAAAGGAATATGAATGATTCACTCGGAAGAGTGTGTTCACCTTACCTAAAAAAGATAAAAAACGATAAATTATTCAGATGCAGCTGAAATGGAACTGATAACGTTGAAACAATTAAATAATAACGGAGACGACATTAACTTACCTAGAAGATCGTAGAGAAACTGAGACAGTGACCC
>NW_017147135.1:0-290 GCF_001652005.2 Ceratina calcarata
CGCATAGCGAAACCTGTATTACAATACTTGGGAACAACTACTGTAAGACTTTAACGTACATCTCAAATACGTAATAATCATCTGGTTGGAAACGAAAGATGATAATTACCTTTATTTTTCCGAATTCTGAAAACTTCTAATCACCATTCTTAATATGGTAAAGGATGATCGATCATTATTCGGAATGTATTCGTGAACGAGTTTAATGCTCTCTTTGATCTTAATGATCTTACGGGTACAATTGTATCCTTATCTACTTTATAATCGA
The DNA here is from genome assembly GCF_001652005.2 of Ceratina calcarata. Lineage (NCBI taxonomy): Eukaryota > Metazoa > Arthropoda > Insecta > Hymenoptera > Apidae > Ceratina > Ceratina calcarata. The sequence continues at coordinate 269 of NW_017147135.1, forward strand.
TGCACCGTGACAGAAGTCGTCA
>NW_017147136.1:0-290 GCF_001652005.2 Ceratina calcarata
ATTCTTTAATTGCCGATTATAATTTAATCGTCAATTCGAATTTCATCCAATTGAGCTAATTAAATAATTTTCATTCTTAATTAGAACACAAAACCTAACGTTAATTCCGAATTGTTGTTCAATGAAATTAAAGATTTAATCATTTATCTGCAACCCTTTAGCGGACATTTAAAGTAACACGTGCTACAAATTTTAAAAAGAATTTAAGAAAATATATTTTGCCACAATTTCAAGTGTATCAAAATTGATAATTTTGCTAATCATCTGATCCTTGACTTCCATATCAAATG
>NW_017147137.1:0-290 GCF_001652005.2 Ceratina calcarata
CGATCAAAAACTGAACTGTGCCCGCTCCTAGACTCTCGGGAACTCAGGTATATATGGAAAGGAAACATGCAAACGACTCGTTAGTGTTTTGTACTGCCAAATCTCAGCGACTTGCACAGGAGGTTCATTTTTACAGTTCTGTGCCGCTTGGAGAGCGCAGTGGTAAACGACAACCTGTTTAAGCAACGGAAATGCATGGGTTCGAGTTATGTTTGGGTTGAGCACAACTGTGTTACAGCCCTGTGAAAGGGCTGGATTCCTTGTCATTTGTCACTTTCGTAATACGCGCT
>NW_017147138.1:0-290 GCF_001652005.2 Ceratina calcarata
AATAAATACAGTAATAATTTTTCCCATGCCTTCAATTTATAATCAATACTGCATAGGTTCTTCATTATTTTAATGTACGCAAGTGGCTAATTAAATATAGCAGTCAATGAAGGGATCGAGAAATAGGAGTGAAAGAATTTTCAAATTACGTTGAATTCCAATGTTTCACGCGGAATAGATAAAGCGAAATTCCTACGCGACCAACTCACTTCGTATTGACTCGGACGGTCCAAGAATTTTAATATCTCGTGTTTAATGGTATTTTTCCTTACGTGTTACACCTTGCCTTC
>NW_017147139.1:0-582 GCF_001652005.2 Ceratina calcarata
GAATTTTCTAATGCATTTTTTTAAACAATTCTCATGGAAACCATAAAATATTTTCTTTAATGACATATTAAATGACTTCTAATTATGTTTCTAATGCTCGTTGTTATTTGCATTATATTTTGTACTAAAATTCTCATAATCCATAAATACATAAATAAATAAATTTAATTTCCATAGTTCGTCGGCGATGAGTAACAGCGGCTGTCATTCGGTAAATAAACGATTTCGTTCCGCGTGATCGCTGAGGTGTCTCGTCGCGGCTGACGGTAACATCTATTCCGACGAGCGACCGCGACTTACGCCACTCTGTCTCGGCCGACATTGTAACGATCGCATCTAGATCCCCGACTACTAAGGTTACTGCTGCTCCGTGCCACGCTGGTGGACGTTTCCACTCGATCGGCCGGACCAATCCGATAAACAATATTCAATCCTGATTGAAAACGTTTATCGAGTTCTTTAACAGGATTCCTCTAATCATCACCAAATTATTAGAACATTTAGTTTAAGAATCAAAAACCTCATTAATCACTAAAGAGGAAAATATTAAAGAAACAGTTCGAAGGATTTATTAACAAACTA
>NW_017147139.1:2155-3128 GCF_001652005.2 Ceratina calcarata
GAGCTCTCTTAAGTGGGCCCCATATTTGTTTTAACCTCAAAAATCTCCATTTTGATTTGTACAACTTGTGACACAAAAACTGAGCTAACTTAGGCTTGTGTTAGTTTCCTTTTCCCCTTTTGATGCATGAAAATTATGTTAAAATCCAACAGTATCGATGCCAGATCGAGAATTGAAAGAACAAGACACAGACTTACTTATTATTCATTTTGAATTCTGTGCTTGTATGAGAAACTAACCCGATAAGCCCGAACTGGCTCATTTTCCGAAGCTGCATCATCCGTCTTGTGAGGATCCTCGATTTTCTAACGGAGCCAGCAGGTTCCACGATTACACGATAATGACAATGGTCGTCTATTTTCCTATACTGTCGCTTGATCAGTTATACGCGAGGTATAAATAAAAGTGAACGCGCAAGGGTGATCCGCGTGTAGGAGAGAAACGTGTTCGCCAGGGCAGGGCGGCGACCCGTCCGTAGGCGGTGCCGATCGATTCGCTCGAATAGTTTCCGAGCGAACGAGAGGAGATTCTCTTCGGTTTTCCCATGGTCGTCCATTGACAACGGAGCAAGTGTATCGCCACGGGTGGAGATATTCTGCTATACATATTGTTGTTGCAAACAAAATAAACCGCGTGCCACCCTCAGCGTAAACCTCCTTCGATTATTATTAATGGCGGTGGTAACCGCTGGTCCGTGTAAGCATGCGTCCGGTTTTAGTACTCAGTAACATTTAAGCGAAATTCGAATTTTATTTAAAAGAAAATCCAAGAGTGACTCATCGATTTTAATATTAAATCTGATGATCGATTATTCATATTTCACTGGAATTTAGTGTTGACGAGGAACTGATGAACGTTCTAAATGATTTATTTAAGGAGGTTGGGTTAGATTAAGTTAGGTAGTCCTATGCTTATACGATGGGTGCTCTATCGTGATACCAACCTTAGATAAAACAATTTCAATTCGTTAAAT
>NW_017147140.1:0-290 GCF_001652005.2 Ceratina calcarata
AGTCGATGTGTATCGAATGCTTGCTGAACCACGTACAACATGTATAGAACGTTTACTTTATTACTTTCAACCACTTTCAGCACGGATCGAACCTCTTTTGAACCACGTATAACGCCTACTATACCACTCTCAACGTGTATCGAACGTCTATTGAACCACGTATAACATATATGAAACGTTTACTATACCACTCTCTACGTACATCGAACGTCTATTGAACCACGTATAACATGTGTGAAACGTTTACTGTATCACTTTCAACATACATCGAACCTCTCTTGAACCATGTA
>NW_017147141.1:0-290 GCF_001652005.2 Ceratina calcarata
CACATACGCAATATGAAATGTACAACTCAAGCAAATTATGGCATCACGAAATTTGCGTCAAAAAATGCCCAAGTACGAAAAATAATTATTCACGAATAAATTATCGCGGGACGAGGATTTCTTTTTAAATTAAAGCTTGAAACATTTGAATTAAATTCTATTCCGAGATTTTTAATTTGATTCGCCCCTACAGCAGCTTAAAAGCACGTTTAAAATGTTAAAATTCGCGAAATTTTACAACGTACACGAACTTAAATCATTTTTTTCAATGATGTCGTTTGCGGTAAATG
>NW_017147142.1:0-290 GCF_001652005.2 Ceratina calcarata
ATATTTAACTCTTCGAATCAACGATTTACTTATTCTTCGACAGATACAAGTTTAATAAAACTCTGCAAAACTATTTCTATTATCGCGCGCGAAAGAACGTAAATATATCGCAGATGTTTGCATTCGTCACTGACGGTAAACCGTTAGTTTGTATTTAACTCATACTTATGACACGAAGAGGCTAACCTAAAAGCTTCATACACATTCGTATTTCTTGTACGAATAAATCGCTTGTAATTTTTGAGTTTTACATTAACTCCTAGCACAGTGACGATTCATTTTATACATCT
>NW_017147143.1:0-290 GCF_001652005.2 Ceratina calcarata
TTGTAACGCTCACAACTGTGTATCCAGCATCGTATAACTGACCGATAACGTCTAAACTAACGATAAATTAATTTATATTCGCACATTACTAAGAAATAGGTATATTGGTATTTTGTATGCGGCAGATTTTATAAGAATAAGTATTGAAGTTCAACTGTGTATACAAGTGATTCTGATTGTCATTTCCAGTACCGACACCGACTACCGGCTCCAGCTATCGCAAACGTTGCTGTCTCGTTCGAGACTAAATAAGTTAGTATTTCAGTCTTCCTATTTATTTTAGCTGTACG
>NW_017147144.1:0-290 GCF_001652005.2 Ceratina calcarata
CTCTCTCTAAACTATACGCTACTCTTTCGTACTCATGCTCCGGGCGTATACATGCCCGTATGAGTCACCGCTCGCTGTACATAAGAAATCAATCACGACTTCTTAATCCGCGAACGTTGACAACAACAATTATACCGGACCGTTAATTTCGAAATTCTCGCGAATATGTAATTCTGTACTAATTTTCGAGGAATTAGCTGACCGCTAATTCCTCCGAACAGTTCTCTCCGAATATGCATCAGAGTTCTGCATAGGACGGAAAAAGGGGCCGATCTCCTCGCAGCCTGGGC
>NW_017147145.1:0-290 GCF_001652005.2 Ceratina calcarata
AAGCCGATCCAGCTGAAGGGAGTTTAGCTTGGGAACATTCGTATCCCTCTTTTTTTATAACGCTCTGCGTAAAACTATTTTCTTTGTCCTCTTCCTCGCGCGGAAAAGGACGCTTGGCGTTGACACTTTTTCCATCATCCATCTGTATTATTTTACTTTACCTCGTAAATTCATTATATTCCACACTTAGACAAGTAAACATATAGGTACTATCACTTCAAAACTTATATATCTTTTAAGGCTGTACTGCTCAGATTGTACTTCTTTGCTCTCGCACGTCCGTACTCCAG
>NW_017147146.1:0-290 GCF_001652005.2 Ceratina calcarata
TACTATAGGAATTTGAAAAATAAAAGTATTGAAAACTTTCATGAAAGTAGAAATGCTCGCTGCGTCTGATAACGACTGACCACATCTACTTGTTCAGCTGTCAGCTACAAATAAGGTCCTCTATATACAATTTTCTACTAACACGAATAATTTAGGAGTAAAAACCGTGAAGCATTCTTGAAGTTATTTTTAACCTCGATAGACTGCAGATTCCATGTATATGTGGATACAAAAATATGCATTATATGTACAAGTACACGCGAAAAGGAATTGATTTTGCATTAGGAAAC
>NW_017147147.1:0-290 GCF_001652005.2 Ceratina calcarata
ATGGAGATCACGATTAAAACAGTGTAATCTATTACAAAAACCGTAAGTATTATCGCCTTTTTGCGCTTTATATGACCTTCAATGTCCTTGTGTTATAGGTCGTTGAATTCGTCTTAAGATTTTCTATTATGATACGGAAGCAAAAATATACCGATCCATTTAAAAAAATGGCGGTGCCCTTCAAATGTCCGAAGTACCTCCACCTGCTGAAAAACTGTTATAACTACTGGACGGCCCCCCTTCGTATTGTGCAATTTTGTTGCAAGAAATATTTTTGTAAAACTTATAGT
>NW_017147148.1:0-290 GCF_001652005.2 Ceratina calcarata
GGAGGGCCGAACACGGACAGAAACCTCCGTACCGTGAGCTCATTGGCTGCTTGCTCTACCTAGCAAGAGCAACCAGGCCAGACATAACCCACGCAGACAGCGTTCTAAGCCAGTTCAACGACGATTTTGGGAAAAGTCATTGGGAAGCAGCCAAACGGGTACTCCGATACCTGAAGGGAACTCAGAACATCGGTATAAAATACAGTGTAGACGAACCCGGCTTCCTAGGCTACGTAGACGCAGACTACGTGGGATGCACCGACGACAGGAAGTCGTTCACAGGACTTTTA
>NW_017147149.1:0-1523 GCF_001652005.2 Ceratina calcarata
TATGAGGGATAAATTAATGAGTACTTATGCGGAATTTTTAGTTGATTTGTTGTGAGGGCCTTGATTTATATTGTTTGTCTGATAAGGAATAGACGAGATATTTGTTATAAAGGGAGAAGGCAGGAAACGGTTGGATAATGGGAGATAATTTTATATGAGAAGTAAGTAAGGTGAATGTGGAACGGCCATTTGAACGGAGTTTTGAGCTGTGGTTGTTGATTATCTGATTGGCGCATGCGTTGAGGGGGGAGGAGCTTGAATATGGGTTGAATGGTAATGAAGTGGGGTTTGCCCGATTGAATGGTTTATCGCACGTTGTGGCTGGATACAGGTGAAATGATTGCATGGGCTAGATGGGTTTTTCGGAATTGGTGGAGGAAGTTTGTGTGGAATTTGACGGGCAGAAGTGTTATCTTGGGTAATTATTTAATTATGAAACTTTTATTTATTGCGGTTGTTTGGGAGACGGTGAGTTCTGGGTGAGCGACACGTGCTCAATGTATGGGAATTTTGTTTGCATGGGGAAGACTATACGGAGAATCGGATTTTTAATGAAGAGATGTGGTTATTAAGCAATGACGATTCTGGATATGAAACGGCAAGTTGGAGGTCATTGAGCACGTTATCGATTGGCTCTATGTCTGATACGTCTTGGGAACGATCTTTTTCGGTGATTGATTCGTCGGAGGATGAAGAGCGAGATTGATGGGATGAGGTACAGGATTGTGTTTTTTTCTCTTTGGAAATTGTATTCTCTTTGGTCATATGATTCTTGAGATTAATTTATTTAAGGAATTTTTAGGAGCATGCGGTAAAAAATGATCGGGCACTAGACGCGAAGTAATTGACGGGATGTGTACTGAATCGGAACGATTGGTGCTTTTGCGGAGGAGCGGATTGTCTAACAGGATGAAACGGAGATGGGAATGAGGTTTGACAATCTAGTTAACAATGAAAAGGAGGTTGCTGGGAAGAATGGAAAGGGGGGTAAGTAGAAGGAAGGAATTTCTCTGTTTATGGACTGAAAGGGTGATGGATTCTGGAATGTAGTGAGAGTTTTAATATAGTTAAATGGTATTTTTCTACTAGTTTCTTTTGTCAAATTTTTACATAGTTAGAATTATGGGAAGAAGGGAATTTTAGATGAATTTGTTATTGGTGGATTATTGATGAGGATAGGGTAGAGATTTGATTTTGAAGGAGCGTTATTAGCTTATTAATTTTTTCGTGCGAAATTGTATGAGCGGGATCCAGGTGTAAGTGATGGTTGATGGGTAAGGCTGGGAGTTTAATAACGGCTTTCTCTGTTTAGTTGATTAAATGCGTCTGAAGGCAATAAGTATTCAAGTTAAATATATATTCTGGGAGTTGGAATTTGGTTGAGGGTCTGCTATTTTGCAGGAAGAGAAAGTTGAGCTGAAGTGGTAAGTGGGAGTGGTAAGTGTTTAGGAGATATATGCTGTGGAGGATGCGTAGGAAGATATCTGCGTGTTTTGTGCTGGTACACTCTGAGGTAAAAGTAA
>NW_017147149.1:5367-6574 GCF_001652005.2 Ceratina calcarata
TGGTTGAAAAAGTGCAATTGATTAAGCTCAAGGAGTTGATGATTAATTTTATTTGTTCTGAGTATTTTTGGCGAAGACTGTACTGGCATTAAGGAAAGAAATGTTTCTTTCTCTTCTTGCGTGGAAACTTTTTGAATGCGAATAAAGTTGGAAGCTGTATGGTTTGACTGCAATGTGATCATTTGATGAGTTTGGGAATGAATGGGGTGGAAGTAGTGGGGATGGTAGATAAACTACAGTTGACGAGGTTTTGATTAATTTATTCATCTTAAAAAAAAAAACTTTTGATGGGAACTGTACTGGCATTAAGGGAAGGAGCGTTTCTTTCTCTTCTTGTGTGGAAATTTTTGAACGCGAATAGAGTTGGAAACTGCGTAGTTTCGCTGTGACATGGTCATCTGGTTGCTCTTGAGATTAACAAAAGATGGAATGGTTGTGGATTGACGAGATGGTTGTTGACTGTGGCTTTGGGTTGTGCGTTAACCAATGTATTTTCGCGGCCAAAAACGTTTTTCTGAAGAAGAGATATTTAACTGTATTTTATTAGTGGTGAATCGGAGTTATATGGGAAAGATTTTTACCGAATTGTCGGTTGTTAATGATGAATTTAAGAGGGAAGTGGTAGTTGGTGAGTGGTTGGTACGAATACCTGGAAGGATATGATTTGATGTAATAAAGAGGATGGAACTGAGAAATGGCTGGTGGAGGTAATGAATAATTTAATCGGGAAGGTGGAGGTATTGAATCTTTGGTAAGGGAGTTGGCTGCTTTAATGACTGGGAGGATGGCCATACAATTGTTTCGCGGGAATCATTGTTTGAACAGGGTTCGGAACGTAGGAGGAGAAAGTAATTTGGTGATCATACTGACTTGGGAGCGAATTATTGAGGAATTTTTGTCAAGAACGAGGGAGATTCCAGCGCATGCACGAGAGGGACCGGAATTGTCTGAGACAGCAGAGGAATGAGGAAGCTGAGGTATGTGAACTGGAGAAATGAATGTCATTAGTTTGTTAGTAATTGTTCTTTTTTTTAATAATTGGTTTGAATTTATTTAAAAGGAGGTACATGACTTTCTTGGAGAATTGTTGCTGGTGGAGCAAGTCGAGAAAGGGAGGGATTTGTCTCGATGCGAGAAGGGGATATGGTTGGCCAATAGGAACGAGATCGAGGACTGTGGTACAGGGTTGATGAGAGAAGAGAGGGCA
>NW_017147150.1:0-290 GCF_001652005.2 Ceratina calcarata
TACACTTCCCAAATTCACTGCAACTTTTCATTTTACAAATCCACTGTCACATTGCGCTTTGCAATTGAAAATTGGCATACACATTTTCATTTTATTTCGTAGTTCCGATCGGAAAACTGTTTGCGGAACAATTCTACTGCCGCTTTCGGATTATAACTCACTTACGCGTAAATAGTGAACATATTAAAATATTCTGTGTTCGTTAAGGCACGCACCGTTCTGTTTAGTAACGCATGGCGAAGCCAACTGATCGCTCGCTCGAAGATTTTCTTCCAGGAAATCTTTCCTCA
>NW_017147151.1:0-290 GCF_001652005.2 Ceratina calcarata
ACGAAAAATCGAACGAAACTGAAAACAATAAACAATAACAATAAAAACTAACAAAAGAACGAAACAAACGAACGAAAGACGCGAACGAACCATAGAAACACCGACCCACGAAAACGAAACGATCCTGAAACGCGAAACAAGAAAAGACAAAGTAAACGGAAAATTAATAAACAATAACAATAAACACTAACCAATGAGCAGAACAGACGAAAAGACGGAAACGAACCGGGAAGATATCGACCAACGAACACAAACGAGTCCGACGAACGAAAACGAAAAATCGAACGAAA
>NW_017147152.1:0-290 GCF_001652005.2 Ceratina calcarata
ATAGAAACATATGTTTGTTTCATTGCTGGTTGCTTTTTAGACAATAACCTTCTTTTCATGTAGCGATCATGTCTATAAATAAAATACATTAATTGAATACAATAAGTTGTCAAATTATAACAAATAATTATTTACTCACAAACACAAATAATTACACCTCTCACATACCTATTCTTAGAGGCTGTTTCATTGACTTTTCTTTTTTTATATATGCTTGGAAATATACTTGGTATATAGCTTGGGTTTAATACAGTCTCTGATTTCAAGCCTCCAACAAAATGTGCACTGCA
>NW_017147153.1:0-290 GCF_001652005.2 Ceratina calcarata
CAATATAAGAAAAGTGTCGCTATTAAATATACCCTTCTTACCCATAATCCCTAAAATTCCTGAACGGTGTGTCGACCGATGAGCGTCGATACGTTGAATTCGTCGCAAGTTTCTGAGAATTATTTAATCCGCTTGTCTCCGTACAGAAGTCGTCTGCGATACGGATTTAGAACAGCTGTAAGCTGCAAAGGGAGTTCCCCAACCAGAATTTGGAATAATTCAGTAAATGTATGCTATTTACAGGATAGCTACTTTTTCGGACTTTAGCACACAATTTTACCGCGGTCAAG
>NW_017147154.1:0-290 GCF_001652005.2 Ceratina calcarata
AGGTAGGCCTACCGCGTACCGCGCAGGTCACGTTGCGCCCGGGTGTGATGTTCATCCAGGCAGTGCGCCTTCAGCCGACTTAAGAGTGCTGCCTGAAAGCCCGGAAGTGCCTTCGGCGAGTAAAGTCGCCAGAGCTTCGTGAAAATTGCCGGTAGTCATCCCACGCAGGTACGGCTACGGCAAAAATTCTTCAACAGATTTAGCCTGCCTAAGGTAGGGAGAGGGGTAGCAAGACGCTGTTGAAACGTATGCTGTTATCACTGCGATCCCTGAGCTTAGGCACTTTAACG
>NW_017147155.1:0-290 GCF_001652005.2 Ceratina calcarata
TGATCTGAGTGCAGAAACAGAATATGTCGAGACAGAGTTTCAAAGAGTTCTACGAAGTGTCTTAGAAGAGTCTCTCTCTAAAATGTCTCTAAAATTAAGGGAAATGGGGAAATATATATAGGATTTAGAATGCTGTGGTGGAGATTAGGATTCTTGGGGTAGAGACAGAATTCAGGGATGATTCAGAAGTGACAAGGATCAGGAATGATTCGGAAAAGAGAAACAGAAGAGTCACAGGATGAAGATAAGAATTATATCTAACTTAATCGAGAATTAAAGAAATAATACTA
>NW_017147156.1:0-290 GCF_001652005.2 Ceratina calcarata
AAAGCAAACAAAAGTTTATTCGTGTCAATTTATTTCCTTCTGTTAGCAATGGTTTGACAGTCGATGAGATGCGTTTCAAACTCTTTCTATCCTTTAAGGATGTATTGGCTATACAATCAATCCCAAAAGTTTATGCACATTAGAGAAACGCATTTCCTATAATTAAAAAGATATAAGACGTCGAAAGAACAATGATTTTGGATGAAAAGAGTTTACTTGTTAATGTTCAATTGGTTTCTAGACAATAAAAATTGATACAGTTCGTTATATTGTTTATATAAGTACTTTCA
>NW_017147157.1:0-290 GCF_001652005.2 Ceratina calcarata
CAATAGCACTGGCGATTAACTGCTGGGTGCCCGCGCGAAGAAGGTCTTGGAGTGGATCGGTTACTACAATTGGTGACAGGCAAGGCCTGTAAGGCTAGACTTAGCCATCGCGTATCATCTCTCTGTTGTTGAAATATTGAACGAAACCAATCAGCAGGATACGCTACCTTCTCCGAAACTCTGTACACCAGAAATGAGTATAACTCGCCATTCACTGACCGCAAACAGTCGCTCCGGCGCCCCGGTTCAGCCAGATGCAGGGGCCCTGCTCTGGGCAAATAAAATCTTGA
>NW_017147158.1:0-290 GCF_001652005.2 Ceratina calcarata
GTTAATACGTGTCTGGCCGATATAAGAGAACCACCGCATTTCCATTCCAATTCGGAAGTTGGAGTGTCTTTAAATCCTAGTGCAGCTATCCAGGGCCATGCGTCTGTGATCAAATTTTGTTGGGTGTAATGAATTAATCGCTTAATCAAGAAACGAAGTTTATAATAAGACATACTGAGTTTCGCGGCAACCCCACCGACTATCTTCGGGTGGGAGACGTTACTGAAACCGCACTGAGGTGGAAGCAGAGGTCCATACAAGTTTTGTCTCATCGTCATTCCCGGTTTGCC
>NW_017147159.1:0-290 GCF_001652005.2 Ceratina calcarata
GTGTATGCATAGATTGACGTGCGCGCGTCGATTGGTGGGCGGAGACGAAAGGTGAGACGGCGGTACGATCGGCGATAGAGAGAGGGGGCGCTTGTTTTTCCGTTTTTCGCAGAAAAAGAAGCACGTTTTTCGAATTGTCGTCGCTCCGAAACGCGTACGATGGTCTTTCTCTCACGAATTTCGGCAACGTCTTTCACGCGAGAATCTCTCCGATCCACAGTGGGCCAGATCGAAGAGCTAGCTGTTCATTCGTCAAAAAATGAAAGTCTTTAAATCGATGTTTTGCGAAT
>NW_017147160.1:0-1104 GCF_001652005.2 Ceratina calcarata
TAAATAACAATAACTAAAACAACAAAATAACGAGTAACAAGAACAATATTGAACAGAACAAAGAAATCGCACGTCGAAGTGTATAAGTCTGGCATCCAAACTCAAATGAGAAAGATTCAGCGTCGCATTCGTCTACGTCACGCTTGGCTTGGCGCTACTATCGACGTTGCCAACTTGACGAGATGTATAGCCAAAATAAGCCTACAAATCTTCAAAATCACTGCATACCCCCACCATGTTCGCGTCGTCCCCACTTTCCGGCCGAGGGAAAAATTATCCCATCCCTGGTTGTAAGGCCGGACTTCAACTGACCGCCAAACTATGATCAGTTCCCTTGCAAAATACTTCGGACTACGCCAAGGAGCGTCTGCCGGGGGAGCTATCTGACCGCCAAACTATGGTCAGGCCCGATGCAGAATAGTCTGGACTACGTCCAGAAGAACCCTGCCGGGATAATACAACCGGCGACCAGCTATGAATAAAAGCTGTAATGGTCACGGGAACGCCCGTGACTCGGACACGTATAAAATAGACGGGCCCTTGTTTCGACACTGACAATCAGTGCGAACGTCAGGAACAGGAGATAATCTTTCCGTCCTGTATAATTCGTAACCGAAAATGAATTACCCGAATAGGAATTCACGTTAAACGCCTTATTATTCGTATTCGGAGGTAATCCTTCTTTCTAAAATTACGAAATGTAATGCACTCGTTAGGGATCAGTGTTGGTCGAACGATAGTCGTTCGTGCCGAAGTAATCCGTGAACCGAGCGTACAGAATGCAGAAAGCAGAATGACGAGGGCCTCCGCGTCTCCTTACGAAGAAAACTATTTCGCCGCGATGCGGCGTAGAAATTGAATACATTCGGTCTCTTTCTAATTAATGTGTTTCCGAGAGAGAAACACATTTTGTCGAGAATTCGTAATTCGAAAAATCTCGTTACGCGGAGCCCGACGTTATAAGAAATGTTGTTCCATTTCTTATACCCGGGAACCTTCTGTATTCCGTTGAACTGTGTGTATATTTCGGAAAATTCGACTACGAATTAACGGATTCGACAACGGATTAACTTCATAACTGCAGGCCGAGCAATGCTCTTAAGC
>NW_017147160.1:1875-3289 GCF_001652005.2 Ceratina calcarata
AAATTGTCCCTTGTCATCGGTTCAAGTGTTCAGCACGTGAAAAATGTTTAAAGGAAACGATGGTCGGGTTTAGTTGAAAAATACAAACACATTTTCTATAACGAACTTGTCCACCGAGCAGTCATTTGGCTTTGCCTTGCGTCACTGAACAGAACGGTGCGTGTCCTAACGAACACGGAATATTTTAATATGTACGCGTAAGTGAGTTATAATCCGAGAGCGGCAGTGAAATTGTTCCGCGAACGGTATTCCGATCGGAACTAAGAATTAAAATAAAAACGTGTATACAAATTTTCAATTGCAAAGTGCAATGTGACAGTGGATTTGTAAAATGAAAAGTGGCAGTGAATTTTAAAAATGTAAGAGCGACGTTTGTTGTTTTGTGAAAATTTGCCAGTGGAAAAGTGACAATGATCGTGATGATAAGAAACGAATCGGTAGGTCACTGACTTGCTCCATGCATTAGCTTCTGCGGACCATGTGCTTCTATCTTCGAGTACCGAAGGTCGACCCATTGACCTATTATAATCGAGTCGACGTTCAACCGTGGTGGAACCCAATTTTTGGTGAATACAGCATCTGTAAAGTGCGACCTGCCCAGTGGAGGATATACCGGGCGAATTCGTGTATCCAGAACGTCCGACCGACGACTGTCTCCTGGGGTCCAGCGAGAGGATGTATGAGAAGGAGCAGCCACCGTATTCGCGGGAAAGCGAAGACGAGACGTGCTTCTGTCAGGTACCCCTGCACATTGTTCTGCTTCATCACAGGGTAAGTGTGCCCTCTAACTGGCGGTACCCGCCGTTACGACGGTCTCGGCATTGTGATTGTACAGTGCAGCTCACCACTTAACGATTCTCAGCCTGGTCGGTAAGTTAATTTGGCTTACCATAGGGCCGAGACTTGAGGTTGCCACTCGGGGCCTCCACTCTTACAAAGTACAACAAGGAGGTGAGCGCTGAACGCAGAACCGTTTCGTTGAGTTATCAACGCATACGGTTCCGATCCCTTTTCGGAGTCATTCGAAGGACGGAAGCGGAGTGCGGAAAGCCTCCGACCGATACAGTCCACTCGCACGCTGCTGAGTTGATTCAGCGTGCGGATCACGAGATTGCCGTGAGCTCTTATTCATTTAATTGTCTTTTTACAGCGATTGCGGCAACCGGCGTGAGAAGCGCGGAAGCAAGCGCCGCCGCTAGCCGCGAAGGACGTTGTTGAGCCAGCTGCCGGTCGCAAAGACCAGAAGAAAGGGACACGGACGCTGTAATTCTCGGCCCTCGCGGATAAAAGTACGTCTCCTGCGAAAACAGAAGAAAATTGAATAAACCAGGTTTTTTTTGGTTCTAATTTTGATTCGTTCATTTTAATCACCCGTTCTCCAAGGCCGAACCCAGTTAGGGCCGCCTATCCCTAA
>NW_017147161.1:0-290 GCF_001652005.2 Ceratina calcarata
CCAGTAATTGAGATCTACTTGTGCACACGTTATCTCGGAGTATTTGATTAGTTGATAGAACGCATAGGGTCAATTCAAAACAGATACTGTAATAAACATTCACCTAGTAAATGTTCAATTAAACCGTTAGAAACTGGCACAAAATAAGCTTACTTTTAATAAATATCAAAGAAAGTGCATGTGTACCTTCTTGGACACTTTTTATTATTACGAAAGTCTATAAAGTTCTCATTAGTATCAGATAGATTTGCGAAAAAGCAAAAATTTTATACATAAAATATTTCAATATA
>NW_017147162.1:0-290 GCF_001652005.2 Ceratina calcarata
AGAGAAACGGGAAAATAAATTGACTCAGGGTTAAGTGCAAACAAAATCCCAAATTTATTTAAGAAAAAACCCTTAAACCCTTATAATTATCGAATATCAAAAAGCAATTGACAAAAAGAATGAATTAAACGGAGGCGCAATTGGCGGCGACCCAGCCTGTGCCCTGGCTTGCGTTCGATCCTTTAATTTCTGTAAAGCAGAGAATTCGAATTCGATTATTTCACGTTTACACGTGTCGATGTATCGCCTGCGAGTTTATACCGCTCGCAGGTGTTTATGTGGACTGTATA
>NW_017147163.1:0-290 GCF_001652005.2 Ceratina calcarata
CTTTTTAATTTCCGTATTTTGGATGCTACGTATTCCCCAAATACGGAATACTCATCTTTTTGTTTATTTAGTACGCTTTGCATAGTGTTGAATGCCACCATTAGTCGTGGATCGTCTTCTATTTTTTTTTGCTCTTATTTGTTGATAAATTTTGTGATGAAGGTACATTTTGTAATATACATGTATTTTCGTTATCGTCTACTTCCACCTCTTCCTCTAGTAAATCAGTCTCACAAGGGGATGCCAACATATGTGCGACACGGATTTTGATGAGTCTCACATATGTTGTA
>NW_017147164.1:0-290 GCF_001652005.2 Ceratina calcarata
TAATTATTACTGAATTCTAATAATGTTGTACTGGAGTTCGTGCAGTTACAATGTTATAATTCAATCATTTAAGTGATTCGCGGGCTCCAATTATAATCACGATACATTCTTACGTCAATAAAACTAATATTGTTATTGCGATTAAATATAGATAATAATATATGAAACATATACATTTCTAGTGATGATAGTACTAAATAACTACTTAAATACATATAATACAACCACGAAATAGTACAATAAAAATTGTACATATGTACAATTGTAAATACTTGTTATAATTTCTATTA
>NW_017147165.1:0-290 GCF_001652005.2 Ceratina calcarata
TTATAGCCCGTATCAATGTAATTCAATGACCTAGATACCATGACCTTCGGATGACCCTGAAGGCAAAGAAATTCAGTTAGTAAGTGAATGTAATTACGAGACTTAAAAATAAATACAGCGGCGGATTAAGACCAGTGGGGACCCTAAGCGGTAAAAATTTCGGCCCACTCCCCAAAAAAAATTTGGAGGAAACTCTCATTATGTTACAAATATAAAAAAGAAAACGTTCTTTCCGACTTTTTTTATTGCAATGTATAGCCAATCGAAAACTGATCAACTTTTGTTGAAAA
>NW_017147167.1:0-290 GCF_001652005.2 Ceratina calcarata
TACTCGTTGCATATTAACCTTGAAATTGCGTGTCATACATGCTTCATAAAACAATAGTACATTTTCAACTGTAATCTTATTTGTTATGATCTGCAGACATTGTCTTCTTAATAGATCCTCGGAATATTCCTTAGCCATGATTGCAAGTTCTGTAAAGAAAAGAATAGTATTCACGAAACATATTGATCAATGTCCGTAAGACTTAGGCATGTTATACCTAATGCATCTTTTGGAGGTACGTCGACTTCGTTAGTGTACAAATATTTGAAAAAACTTTTGTACAGGTCGTA
>NW_017147168.1:0-290 GCF_001652005.2 Ceratina calcarata
AAAACAGGAAACCATTCGTCGCATGCAATCAGACAAAAACTTCGTAGAGCTCAATCTTTAGCTAACAATTTTTCTTTGGAGGAATTAGTGTACGCTATAGAAATGTCCTTCCGTAAGCAACTTAAACATAAAAAAGCACGATTACTCCAACATTTGAACGATAGTGAGCATCGTGGAATCGAAAATTTTTTGAAAAGATCGTGCATTTCAAAAAGTAAAAAATTAAAAACTGAAAAGCATTAAATATTTTTATCAAATCTGAGTTATCAAAATCACAGTATATGTATAGC
>NW_017147169.1:0-290 GCF_001652005.2 Ceratina calcarata
CAGTGATCGTGACTGTCAAAAGTAGTTTCGACAGTGTGACAGAAATTGCGACACAATAGAAAGAGTAATGTATTCAAAGTGTAAGAAAGTGAAAAATAATCATTCAAGACGCGTTTCTGTGAAGCAGAAGATGCGTAGGACACGGATGAGAAGAGCCGGAAAGAGTGAAGATGTATCAGATTTGAGAGGAACCAGATGATACGTCGCATTTCCACCCCCTCAAGAAGGATGCTGGGAGGTCGACGTGTCGAAGCAAGCACAGGCTAAATCTTCTGGTTGTCCTAAGACCT
>NW_017147170.1:0-290 GCF_001652005.2 Ceratina calcarata
TGTTTCTCTTTTCCATTATACTATATTTGTAGTCTGTATAAATACATCTAAATTATTTTTGTAATTCCTTATTATCTAATCTTGTTAGTAGAAATTCTTATTATTTGTACTCTTTCTAATTGTACACTAGTTGTTATTTAGACTTCAGCTTGGGTCTATTTATCTCTTCCTTTATATGTATATCTGTAATCTATGTGTCTATACATTTAAACTACTTATTGCTAATTCCTTATTCCCTACACTTATTAGTATAAATTTTTAATATAAGTTGATTGTACATTCAGTGGGCC
>NW_017147172.1:0-290 GCF_001652005.2 Ceratina calcarata
TAACAGGTCGTTGCGCGTAATTACATGCGTATGTTCATTACGCATGAAGCATAATTAATATTCCGTATAACGTATCGCGTAATCGATGGTCTTGATTCGAAAATCGACGGTTCTCATCACCCGTGAAATTTTCTTCAATTAAATACTACAAATAATTGCTAAAAAAACATAAAAAATATACTTCTATAAATTTCATACTTTGGAAGTGAATGTTTTTTGTAGTCATGAAAATTTCAAATTGCCAAGTTTCAATGAAGATCACGATAAGAATATCACAGTGATTCTCAGTG
>NW_017147173.1:0-290 GCF_001652005.2 Ceratina calcarata
GGTGGAAAGAGTCAATTAAGATAAGATTGAATAAAAATAGACATACACAGAGGTTATGTGTCCTTCCCAACTAGTCATGGAGGCTGGAAATATGGGATCGTAATCTCGAATTCGTTGTACTTACGCATTTTATAATAAAAGCCATCAGTATCAACGTTTTTCTTATTATTATAACTGACTAAAGTATTAACGATTAGAATACACTTTCTCTTATTACATAACTTATCAAAATTTGACATAAGGAAAGGTGGAAAGAGTCAATTAAGATAAGATTGAATAAAAATAGACAT
>NW_017147174.1:0-290 GCF_001652005.2 Ceratina calcarata
TATGTATGTATGTATAGAATTTCCTTTATACTTGACATTCCTTGCGATCAGACCTGCGGAGCTGTGCCACGTTCCTTCGTTTATGCCGGGGAGCTTTCAGTTCCGACCGGTTATACGTTCGTACTTTGTAATCGCCATTATGTAAGAAAGGCAATCAATTTTTCGTAACTGCTTTTCACGATTTTTTCTTATTCACTTGTGCATTCCGTTAAGAAGTGAAGTGTTCGTACAGTTTGAAATAAAAATTATTCATTCAATTATCAAGCATGGAACCTTGAATACATATCTAC
>NW_017147175.1:0-290 GCF_001652005.2 Ceratina calcarata
CAGGAAATGAAAAGACCTGTAGATATTGCAAGAAAACGGGACACCTGATCGAAGACTGCCGAAGACTTCAAGCTCGGAAAGAATACGAAATGCAGGAATCCCAACGCAAATCAGAGGAAAACCAACCCGGCCCGTCGCTGGACCGCGCGGGACAGGGCCAATTAATGAATCAAAATCGCGGAACATACACTATGACGAAAGATCCGGACCAGGGAAAATCCCAAACGGACCAGAACACGGAGGAATCCATTTACGAGTCCAGAAATGCGGAGATGGAAGATCTTCGAAAC
>NW_017147176.1:0-290 GCF_001652005.2 Ceratina calcarata
ATGCTCCTTGCATTCCATAAGCCGCATTTGAGTGAACTACCCATCTTAAACACTAATTCTTAAACATAACGTCCAAAATAAACTTAAAATTGCGAAAGAGAAATGTTACAGGAGTAATAGAAACAAAAATTCCCTGATTGACATTTGTAACTAGACATTAATTCTCTTTTAACCAAATTTTTGTAACACAGAATATGTCATAGATGTCTGTGATTTCATTCTGCTTCGTTCAATTATTCCGAATGATCCTTGCATTCTGTAAGCCGCAATTGAACGAGCTAGCCATCTTA
>NW_017147177.1:0-290 GCF_001652005.2 Ceratina calcarata
AACAATTAAATATACATCATCCACTTTTTTATGCAATAACGCTACATACAAACGATGAAACAGAAAGTTACATACAGTACTTAGATATGTTTAATGAAATTCCGAAAAATACGCTTTTACATCTCAGATCTAATGATTTAACTCGTATCGACGTATTAGCTATATTGAAGAAAGCATTAGATCATGGTGTACGCAATATTTTTGTATTAAGGGGTGGTAATTATAATTATTTTTAGTCTTTGAATCTATTTGTGGAAATTTCTTTATCAATTGAATTCTATAGGAGTAAA
>NW_017147178.1:0-290 GCF_001652005.2 Ceratina calcarata
AACAGCGAGACTACCGAAAAAAATGGTCGGCGTTGAAAAACATCGTGGATTCGCCCTCGTGGAGTATTACACCAAGACCGAAGCAAAGGTATTTGATAAAATTTTAGTTACCACATTATCATTTAATCGTTCGTTGTTTCGTTTACAGAAAGCATTTAAAGCCCTCTGTCAATGTACTCACTTGTACGGTCGAAGGCTGGTCTTGGAATGGGCTCAAGCCGAAGAGGGCGTGGAGCATATCAGAAAGCGAACCGCGAAACACTTTTACCAAGGTATGTACTGTATGTGAA
>NW_017147179.1:0-290 GCF_001652005.2 Ceratina calcarata
GTACGAGGAATTGTCGATACATTTTTTCGATGTCCCCGGTAATTACGAATGCGTACGTTCGAAATCGCAACAGAAGTGAGAACAGATCGTCTTGAATAGTCGGACCTATCCTTAGCGTGTCGTTTAACGATACACCTGTGTTGGTCTTCGCCAAACCGTCGAAAACAACGCGAACCTTTGCCGTAGTGCTCGAAGGTTTTACAACGGCATGATGCGGCAGGTAGAAGCCAGGCGCATCGAACTTATCTACCTGCGTCATATGTCCCAGCGTAATATATTCGTCTAATACC
>NW_017147180.1:0-290 GCF_001652005.2 Ceratina calcarata
TTTTTTTTACTGATTTATAGTGAATTGCATTCGATGATTTTTACTTGAGAATCATCTCGAAGATAGTTCATGTATGATCTAAGTAAGTTATCAAAAAAAGTGAGAACAGTCTTATTACCGAAGTGCAAAGTAAGCAAACAACCTGTCGGTCATTTTTCATGTGATTATCGCACAATCTTTTCTTAAATGAATGTAAAGTTATACAAATTACGGAACACTATGTCTAATTGATGACTATTCCTCTTCAGTAAAGAGCTAAAGTATACTTATTAAAAAAAAGACACTCGATC
>NW_017147181.1:0-290 GCF_001652005.2 Ceratina calcarata
CGTAACTGCACGGCGTTTATGAACCTGGAACCTTTTAGTAGGCTTGGATGGTGGAGCCAACTATTTCCTATTGGATCATTCTGGAAACTCAGCACACTTTTCCCCTGCGATGATAGTTCAGACCATTCGTTTGCATACCTCCGTTTAATCCTTTGTTTCTCGCGGTCAAGTTCCTCGACTGTTAGTGGCCAGTGAAGACGCATGGAATTTGCCACTTTCTTCATTAAGTCCTGAACTTCCTCAGAGACAGCCATTGTTTGTAAGACCGGATCCTGAGTGGTCTGCATTTT
>NW_017147182.1:0-3013 GCF_001652005.2 Ceratina calcarata
ATTGTTAATATGCCAATTAAAAAGTCTGCAATCTTTCTTAGAACCATAAATGGCCTCACTTAGAACTCAATTATTAAATCACGATTATAATAATTTAATGATTAATTAATGAAACGAATTTTCCACAGGTGGGACGTATTACATGATTTCCAGATCGCTGGGTCCGGAGTTCGGAGGATCTATAGGATTAATATTCTCCTTAGCAAACGCTGTAGCCTGTTCTATGTATGTCGTTGGATTCTGTGAAAGCATGGTCGATTGTTTGAAAGCTAATGGGATTTGCATCGTCGACTGCGATAACACGGACATTAGAATCATAGGTCGATTAAAAACTATACACGTATTCCCGAGAGTCTAGGACCGTTTCGTGCAGTTTGAAAAATGGTGGGGATCGCAGTGAACTCCTTCTGCACAGTAAAGCATTGAGATGCACAGAATGATCAAAAACTGAACTGTGCCCGGTCCTAAACTTTCGGGAACACGAATATAAAACGTTTTACTGCTTCCTTCAAGCAATTCTTCATCGTTGCTTTGTATTTACAGGCTGCATCACAATAGTTTTGTTATTGCTGATCGTTATGATCGGATTGGAATGGGAAGCGAAAGCGCAAATTGGTTTGTTAGTCATTTTACTATTGGCCATTGCTGATTTTGTCATCGGCACTTTCATTGGACCTAAGGACGACGAGGAAAGGGCTAAAGGATTCATAGGATATAATGGTATTTATTGAGAAAACTGCACAAATACACTGATTTTAAAAAACAAATAACTATGGGATTGTCTGTTTTGTGTTTGCAGCTAATTTGCTGGAGGAGAACTTTTCACCGGATTACAGATACAGCGAGGGGGTGGAACACAATTTCTTTTCAGTGTTGGCCATTTTTTTCCCAGCAGCCACGGGCATCCTGGCAGGTGCGAATATATCCGGCGACTTGAAGGTGATTTAGTCCTTCGGCCAATAAGGAATTCGGCTTACTACTCTCGTTCAATTGTTTAATTCACTTGAAACTATTTATGAATTATTATAACGATCACAAATAATTGTAAAGAGTGAATTAAAATTTTTAACAGGATCCGCAAACGGCTATTCCTAAGGGGACATTGTTGGCCATTTTTCTAACGACGATTTCTTATCTTCTAATGGCGCTTATGGTTGGGGCATCGGTGATGCGAGACGCGTCTGGTGACGTGAACGATCTGTGGACTGTTTTTAACAGCTCGTACGCTGGTTTGTCGAGCTTCAACGCTTCCAATGAAACGACCGAGATTCCGATTGCTACTCAAAATCAAATCGCATGGTCGAGATACGGCACGAAATTTAATTGCACAGGGAATTGCCAATACGGCAGCCATAACAGCTTCCAGGTATTCACTCTGACGAATTATAAAAACGATATAACATTTCATTTGATGACTGATTTTTAGGTGATCGAGTTGGTGTCTGCTTTTGGGCCATTGATCTACGCCGGGTGCTTCGCAGCTACTTTGTCCAGCGCTTTGGCGTCGTTAGTCTCTGCCCCAAAGGTGTTCCAGGCACTTTGCCTGGACAAATTGTACCCTGGGATAGAGTGGTTCAGCGGGGAGAAGGATAAGGAACCCATACGTGGATATTTCTTGACGTTTGTGATCGCAGTTGGGTTCATTTTAATCGGTAAGTGTTACAATCTGATGATTGATAATGAATTTTATATGAATATTCGTTGGGTTTTCTATAGGGGAACTGAACGCCATAGCTCCGTTGATCTCAAATTTCTTCCTGGCTGCGTACACCCTGATTAACTTCAGCACGTTTCATGCCTCGCTCGCGAGGCCCATCGGTTGGAGACCCACGTTCAAGTATTATAACATGTGGCTCAGTCTAGCCGGCTCTGTTCTTTGCGTTTCTGTGATGTTCTTGATCTCATGGTGGACAGCGTTGATCACGCTATTCGTAGTTCTAGCGCTCTACTTAGTAGTCTCGTATAGAAAACCAGACGTGAACTGGGGATCCACCACCCAGGCACAGACGTACAACAACGCGTTGAACGCTGTCCAGCAATTGGACAGGGTCGAGGAACACGTGAAGAATTACAGGCCTCAATTGTTGGTGCTCACTGGGAATCCGACCGCCAGGCCGGCGCTCGTCGACTTTGCGCATCACATTGCCAAGAATAACAGCCTCTTCATCTGCGGTCACATCATCGAGACCTCGATATCGTATAAAACGAGGAACGCTTTGATCGCAAATTGTATTTCCTGGCTCAGGGCGAATAAATTGAAGGGGTTTTACTCGCTGGTCGATGGCGCCAACTTCCAAGATGGGACCACCTCCTTATTGCAAGCTGCCGGTTTGGGCAAAATGAGACCGAACATCTTATTGATGGGTTATAAGCAAGATTGGGCGACTTGTTCTCAGGACAACTTGAATATGTACTTCAACGTGATGCACAAAGCTCTGGACATGCATATTGCAGTGGCGCTTCTTCGGGTGAGCGAAGGTTTAGACAGTGGCACAGTGGCTGGAGATGCTGAGGAGCAGAAGAAGAACGCGCAGATTCCGCAGACTCAAAGCTTCTCTCAGCTCAGTCAAGGTATGTGAAACATCTTCTAGAGAAAATTCGATATGGTTAACAAATAACATTTTTATAGCTAGTAGCACGTCGGACATTTCTATCCCCGGAAGTCCAGCGCCGAGGAGGTCTAAGGCGATTAATGATTACCCGAATCCCATCCCTGAAGAGCAACGTGAAACCAGGCAGGCTTTTATACCAGTAGCGAAAGACATACTTAACGCTGTGACCAAGTTCCAACGTAAGCAGAAGAAGGGTACGATCGACGTCTGGTGGTTGTACGATGATGGTGGCTTGACTCTTCTTCTACCGTACATCATCAGCACCAGGCGAAATTGGGCTAATAATAGACTAAGAGTGTTCGCTCTTGCGAATAAGCATTCAGAGCTCGAATATGAACAGAGAAAGTAAGATCTTATTTTATAAATGCCATAATTTCTACAAAAACATTATTTCTTCTTTT
>NW_017147182.1:3034-3700 GCF_001652005.2 Ceratina calcarata
CGAAACAGACAGATGGTATTTTTAAAAATTTATCAAATTTTTCTAGTAATTTAATGATAGTAATTGATTGATTGATTTTTAGATGTTATCAAGGATTCGGAATTGATTGCTATGAGCGAGAAGACTAACAGACATTTGCGTTTAAGGGAGCTCCTGTTCGAAAATTCCATGGACGCCAACTTAGTAGTGATGTAAGTGACTGAAAGATTAACTATTATATAAAATTGCATGATTGATTTTGTCGATGATATTTTTTTTAGGACGTTGCCAATGCCTCGAAAGGGTGCCGTCTCGGCTCCTCTTTATATGGCGTGGCTAGAGACTTTAACGAGGGATATGCCACCATTTTTACTCGTCCGAGGAAATCACACGTCGGTATTAACTTTTTACTCATAACGACGCAAACGCGAGACACGTAGTGCCACAGTAATTATCGACATTCATTCAACTATTTTTCATATCTAAGATACGTGCAGGATGTCGCAGAATAGAAGTGATTCTGAACAACAATTTCCTTTGGTACAACGCAAAGTGAGTTATGGTTTTTGAATTATTGACGAAAAACGCTGACTAATGAGAGTACAGCCACGGGAATGGCGGATTGTGACGCTCGGGCATTGGTCAGTGCGAGCCCTACACGAACTCTCATTGGTCAGTGTTTTTCGT
>NW_017147183.1:0-290 GCF_001652005.2 Ceratina calcarata
ACTGTCACTTTCCCCACTGGAAACCTCTGCACTTTCATTTTATCATCACTTCACTGTCCGCATTTTACGATCATTTTTATATGTTTATTGTTTTTCAATAAGTTTCACTGCGTATTTTGCAATTATTTTTGTATGACTTATTATTTTGTCACTTCGTATCGCAAGTTGCACTTGGCCCTTCTCAGGGCCGATTGATAACGAACGACGAGAGTCGTCCCTCGTTCGGCGTTTTCGCGGCCCTGAAAAGAGCCGATTGATAAGAAACGACGAAAGTCGTTGCTGCTTCCGTG
>NW_017147184.1:0-290 GCF_001652005.2 Ceratina calcarata
ATTTCAACGGAAACAACACGAAAATCAACCTGGAAGGTGGATTTCTGAGGTATATCTGAGGATAGGATTAGAGGTCCTTTCGAGGTACCTACGGCTTAAGCCATTATAGGTCGACTTGTATACTACTTACGTACGAACAACACATGTTTTCAGCTTTAAAATATGTGTAGAATGTGTATTTCAACGGAAACAAAACGGAAATCAAACTGGAAAGTGGAATTCTGTGGTATATTTTAGGATAGGATTAGAGGTCCTTTCGAGGTACCTTCGGCTTAAGACCATATAAGTCG
>NW_017147185.1:0-290 GCF_001652005.2 Ceratina calcarata
ATTATACAAGGGCAGGGCAGAACTCGTCAGTCGGTAAATACAAATATCATATCTTGATTTTTATTATCAAACATATTATGTATGTCATTAATTACAAGAACGATTTGTGTGACACAACCGTGAATTTATTAGCAGTCTGATGATTGAAAAGATTTATGACAGAAACAAGCATTATTTACATTTTACAACGTGCTAAAACGTAGTATCTGCATTCTCCACATCCGTTCACAATAATAAATTATCATTTACGTCACATTCTTTTATAAGTGATATCAATCGAAAGATTAGCG
>NW_017147186.1:0-290 GCF_001652005.2 Ceratina calcarata
CACAAATGATTTTATCATTATTATTAATTAAATGAAAAAGTATATACCGACGCGTTGAACGGGAGATACTTTTGGCTAGGATTGGAAGAGTATCGACAACTCGCAGCGTTGCACCACGTCCTAGTGGCCAAGCTGGATAGAAGGATCCTAGGTGGTCCTCGACCTGCAACGCACGCGCCTCGTCGTATCGAGGAAGCCAACGAACGGTTGCCGGACGGCAAGTTGCTGTCGCGAATTCTAGGATTCTTTAGCCGGGTTACATCGACAAGCGCACGTATACACCGCTATAC
>NW_017147187.1:0-290 GCF_001652005.2 Ceratina calcarata
CATGGCCGTATTATAATTCGTTTTTGAAATATAGCATGCTAAAAATCTTTAGATACAAAAATTCAGCGTCGAATTAAACCTCGAGCAAAGTATTTGTCCCCTGATTTAGGACGAGGTGTTATGTTTTATTTGTTTATTTTCTATGTGTTTTTAGAGCGCAACCTTTTTCGTTTTTACCGAGACTATGAGAACTATATCTTATTTTACAGATTTTTGTCGCAAGCAGTAATTCCTTGGGAATTAAATCAAACGATTATTCGTTAATTATATCAAGAAATATTATTCGTTAA
>NW_017147188.1:0-290 GCF_001652005.2 Ceratina calcarata
CTACACGAAAAACTAGTTGGTAAGCGGAGTACTGAGGGATACTTTGGGACATAGGCGTCCATTCAAGGTACATTAGGCTTAAACGTTTATAAGTCGACTTGTATCCCACATATGTGTAAAACAACAATGAATGCCTCTTGAGAACCATAGAAGAAGGTGCATTTTAACGGAAACTACCCGAAAAACTAGTTGGTAAGGGGAATACTGAGGGATACTTGGGATTATAGGTGACCTTTCAAGGTACATTCGGCTTCAACGCATATAAGTCGACTTGTATCCCACGTATGTAT
>NW_017147189.1:0-290 GCF_001652005.2 Ceratina calcarata
ATATAAAATTAATGTTATCTGTAAACTGTGCTCAATCGTTATCGACATTAGCTTTAAATTTATCAAGACATAGAGAATATTGACGCGATATCGGAGGCTTCGAACACTGTATCCGGAAAATATTTTATCTAAAGATCAATACCATGATAATACCTGTTCTACAAACACCGTAAATCGATCTTGATCGTCCAGCCCTTATCTCGAGTACGTCCTCTGGATGCCCGTATCGATAAGAGGACTACAATTTTTAACTACATACGTACAATTGAGAATGTATTGGCTATACAGTC
>NW_017147190.1:0-290 GCF_001652005.2 Ceratina calcarata
ATTCGGAGAAAAATAACAACTGATTATCGTTACTTTACCACAATCAGTCATTATTTTCCCGGTCTTTTTTCTTTTTTTTATTAGCATCGGTAGCGAAGAGTTAAGATTCCGGCATATAGAGGCGGTTCCATCTTTACTTGTTACCCAGTTTGGAGGGATATTATGCGGTTCTGAAATTATAGCGATGTCTTGTTGTTCTTCAATCATTTGTTGGTTTAATATTGCTTCTGCTGCCCGTGAGTGATTAGTGTTCATTTGTAAGATCTTCATGTTTTAAATATCTAATATCC
>NW_017147191.1:0-290 GCF_001652005.2 Ceratina calcarata
TTGCTACTTTATTTTCGAATTAAATTGCAATATCTTTATTCTAGACGCACTGAATGAATCACCTTCAATTTTATTAATAATAAAATGATGAGATAAAATATGACAGATTATTGTCGGTTAATAAATTCAAACTCCACAAGCAAAATGGCGTTTCGCATGCACCAATTTTGTAATTTCAACCGCGAACAAGTTCCTTCCCTGGCAGGGAGCGATAAGAAACTATAAAAAAGGGGAGAGAACGATAGATCGGTTTCAGAGGTCCGAAGGTATTTATGGAGATTTAGTTTTAT
>NW_017147192.1:0-290 GCF_001652005.2 Ceratina calcarata
TCTGTGTATGTATATATTTATGTATAAGAAAGGTCCTATGTATTTTTTCCCTAAATCCATTATTTGACGAATTAAGTACGATTAATCGACATTTTATTGGCACTGACAAAATCCAGCCGTTCCCTTGACGAAATAGCAAATTTTTGGGAAAAAAGTTCTGCATGAAACATTTTTCGCTAGCCTCGATTTTGACAAAAAACTGGAAGTCAGTTCTTTGCAAAATATTCGTTAATTATTGACGATACAAAAAAGTGTTTTATACGAAACTTGTAGCTTCTAACGGTACCTAC
>NW_017147193.1:0-1216 GCF_001652005.2 Ceratina calcarata
CACGGTCTGTCATTCGCGAAACTGACAATAAATTATTTCTAAAATCTGGTACATACATCGTATCCTGAAGCTTTACAACATTTGTTTGTTTACCTTGCATTTTGACTTGTAATCTAACATCACCTACACCAGTGGAGGTTACGGGTTGATTGGCCGCTGTGTATACTTTTGCACGGACTTGATTATTAACATTACTAAATTTTTCTCTATTATTACACATATGTCGTGTTGCGCCGCTATCTAAACACCATCCATCAGTCTTCGCCGGCTCGGCATTCAATACGACTGCAGTCAAAGCGTCTTCCGAATGGTTTCCGGTAGGATTTTCTCTTCTTGATCTACAGTCCGTTGACCGATGTCCACGTCTTCCACATTTGAAACAGGTTCCATTAAATCTGCTTCCTCTATGCTTGGTAAAACGTCCTCTGGAGTTTGGAATATAGTTTTTATTTTGATTTGTTGTGCTTTTAGCAATCAATGCATCGTCGTTGTTCTCTGGTTCTTTCTTTCTTTGTCCATCGAGCCTAGCTTCTTGTTCAATAAGTTTCAGTTTAAGAGATTCAACAGTAGGAATGTCATCACGAGATTCAATTGCAATACAGAATCCTTCATATTCGGTGGGTAAGGAATTCATGAGCATTATCGACAACAATTCATTCGGAATATTAATACCCGCTTCTTGTAACTGTTCCGCTTTCGATAGAAAATCATTTATGTATGACATCATACCTTGATTCGGTTCCTTTTTCATTCTATATAGTTGTTTATATAGTGCAGCCTTTCTAACCGGTCCCTTCGATTGATGGGCATCTCTTAATAAATTCCAAGCTTCCGCAGCGGTCGATGCCTTCTTAATGTGAATTAATTGATTCTTGGACACACTCAATAGAATCAAAGCTAGAGCTTTTTCATCTTTAGCTTTCCAGGCAACTTCGTTTCCTACCGTTGGCACATTTTCGTCATTCGTGTATGACCACAATTCGTTGCAAATAAGAACACTACGCATTTGCAACTTCCATGATTCGTAATTATTTTCAGATAATTTTTCTATTTGATGCGACGAATGTCCGGTATTCATATTGCTCACTGCTTTTGATTTTCATACACGTGGCGAACAGCAGAAAATAACCTTTTATGAGAGTTTGAAACGATCTGGGCCCATAACCTGTTAGATATAGGATAATAACGACATGCGGCGATCGACACACAATACACA
>NW_017147193.1:1299-4058 GCF_001652005.2 Ceratina calcarata
ATCCCAAATCCATCGTCCCCTTTAAATATCGTAGGACACGCTTGGCTGCCGTCCAATGTATACGGCTGTAATTGGTACAAAATTGACTTAGAGCGCTCACTGCGAAAGCAATGTCCGGCCTTGTTGCTACGGCCAAGTACATCAACGCGCCGATTAATTCCCTGTACGGTAGATTCTTATCTTCCGTATCGACTTCCTTCTCCGCCTTTTTTAATTTTACATTGATATCCATCGGAGTGAGCACGGGCTTTGAATCTTGCATACCGAAACGAGCAAGAACTTCCCTGATGTATCCAGTTTGGTGCATGCCCATTCTTCCGTGCCCCCGGGAGAATTCAATACCCAGGCAATATGAAACGTCCCCTAAATCCTTGACGTCGAATTCATTCGATAGGTGGCCCCTGAACTTAGCTATCTGACTGGAGCTCTTCGACATCATGAGAATATCATCGACATAAACGACAATCAACGATACGTCCTCTCCATGACCCACAAGATACACGCACGGATCTGCATTGGACGGTTTTGCTCCAAACATTTGCAAGACTCCGTCTAATCTTGTGTACCAGCTTCTTCCGGCTTGACGCAAGCCGTAAAGGGCCTTCCGAAGGTAACAAACCTTGTTTCCCGATTCCAATTCCTTCAGCATAGACTCAGCCTTCTTCCTCAGATCGCTGTTCTTCGCCTCAGATCGGATAAGTACCTCCAATCCCTCCGCCAACAGTTCAGGTGTCTCCATTAGCACCCTTTCCTCGAGGAAACCGTTTAGGTATGCTGTCTCGATATCAAACTGACGAATTTGCATGCCATGCTTCACTGCCACGGCGAGACACAAACGTACTGAACTCAGACGTGCTACCGGAGCGAAAGTTTCCTTAAAATGAATTCCAGGACACTGCGCGAATCCTCGTGCTACCATCCGAGCCTTCCGCCGCTCCAAACTTCCGTCCGGTTTGAGTTTGTTTCGTAGGACGAATCGGCTTCCAATGACGATCTCGTCATGTGGACGGTCAACCAGGTCCCACGTATGGTTTCTGAGAAGTGACCTTACCTCTTTCGCAATTGCTACGTACCATTCGTCCGCATCCTCCCCGCGCACGGCCTGTTTCAGGGGGACCTCTGTCAGTCCGGCTACCTGAGGTTCCTCCTCTAGTCAGGCATCATCTTGTTGCACCTGATACTGTTTACGAGGCCTCCCCCTTAAACCTGTCTTTATCTTCCTCGGTCTTCCGGGGCCTCGTTTTGGTGTTGCAGAGACATTTTCTGGACGATCCTCATCCTGATGGTCCTCTAGGACCACGTCTCTATCTTCGATATCGTCCGCTGATGCGACGCTTCGATGATCCTCTATGGGTCGAATTTCGATTTCTACTTCGCGGTGTTCGCTCTTCGGAAACCGCGTATCCTCTTGCAGTTTGAGATCATTGTCGTCCTTAGGCATGAAATCTTCGAAATCCCCTACACGACCCTTGAGTCCCTCCGAGCATTTAACGTCTCTCGTTATTTCAATCTTTTTCTCCTTCGCGTTCCAGACTCGATATCCCTTGGATCTCTCCGAGCATCCGAGGAGTATTCCTTCCTTTGCTCGTTCGTCGAATTTTCCTTTTCCTGGTGTTGGGTCCAAAAAGAAAACTTTACTTCCGAATTCTCGCAGATTACTCACGTCTGGTATGTTCCCAGTCCACAACTCAAATGGCGTTCGTCCGTTCAGAGATCTGCTCGGGCATCCGTTGCGTATGTAGTTGGCAGCTAAAATCGCCTCCGCCCAGAAGGATGATGGAAGGTTTGATTGAATTAGCAAACACCTTGCCATCTCTATAAGTGTCCGATTTTTCCTCTCCGCTACTCCGTTTTGCTCCGGATTATACGGGATAGCCAGCCTTCGTAATATTCCGTTCTGCTTTAAATATTTCTCGGACTCTTTATTTAGGTATTCCGTACCGTTATCCGACTGAAGACATTTTATCTTCCTCTCCTTCTGATTCTCAACCATTGCCTTGAACTCTCTGAAAGCATTTGAAGCTTCGCTTTTATGTTTTAGGAACCTTACCTCACACCATCGTGACTTGTCATCAATGAACGTTATGAGATATCTCGCTCCTCCAGCGGATTGGATCCTCATTGGACCGCAGATATCCGAATGGATCAGATCCAGTAACTCGCTCTTTCTTTCCGACTGCTTCGGAAATGGAGTCCGAGTAGTCTTTCCCCGAAGACAAATATCGCAGTTCAGGTCGCCTGTGGAATTATTGAGATTCAAACCTCGCATCGCGCCTGTCCGTTCGCCCGTTAGAAGATCCTTGGCATTTAAGTGTCCAAGACGACGATGCCACGTTTCCAGTGCATTCGATGAGTTTTCCGAATATCCTGCACCTGGGGATGCGACTGTCCGCGACTGTAACTCTTCGC
Organism: Ceratina calcarata; assembly: GCF_001652005.2. Lineage (NCBI taxonomy): Eukaryota > Metazoa > Arthropoda > Insecta > Hymenoptera > Apidae > Ceratina > Ceratina calcarata. Next base: position 3,709 of record NW_017147193.1, read on the forward strand.
TCACAAGATACAAGTTGCCGATTCGTTCGGCCAGCAACTTTGTATGTCCATCTTGACCAATAATTGCCGCGCTGTCTTTCTTAAAAATAACTTGACAATTATTATCCATAATTTTTGCGACCGACAACAAGTTATTGCGCAAATCGGGAACATGAAGAGCGTCCTTTAACGTCACTCGTTTCTCACTTCCGCGGACGTCGGCCGTAAACAAAACGTTTCCTCTGGCGACGATATCGGACGACGCGTTAAGGAGTATTCCCACAATCCGACGGGCATCCGATAAATGTCGGATCCTACAGCTCGAAAACTAGCGAAATCAGGGCTGTAGTCGGTAGGATAGAGTATAGGGA
>NW_017147194.1:0-290 GCF_001652005.2 Ceratina calcarata
GACAGCTATTTCGCGCACGACACCACTGTGGTGTCGCCGGACGGCATAGTGTTAAAATAACAGTTTCCCCTCCGGACTCCTACTTAGGGCCACCTATTCCTAACAGTATTTGTTAGAAATTCGGGATTTTATACGAAGAATACGCATGGCTTACATGCGTTTCGTAGAAACTTTGCATTTATTCCAGGAAGATTGACGGTATCTTCAATCGCTGGTAATTCGATGTTCCGGGAAGTCGTAACATCGAGTAATAGAAGGAATGCGGAGACAATGGGTTAATCCCTTAAGCC
>NW_017147195.1:0-290 GCF_001652005.2 Ceratina calcarata
TTACCAATAGTAGTAGGCTGCCGCGGCGCTCTTCCCAAATCAACTAAGGAGAATTTACAACTAATGGGAATCAGAAATAGTGACCTATTGACAGTATCCTTAATGGCACTCAGGTCCTCTATTGAAATGGCCAATATTTTTATAGACTACGATAAAAATACGTAGTGATAAACCCTCTGTCAGTAGACACTCACATTGAGAATCACTCTTTAAATTGTTTACAAGAACTCAATTTTATATGTTGGTTTTATCCTTTGTTAACTTATTGATTATGTCGTCTATATTTATGT
>NW_017147196.1:0-290 GCF_001652005.2 Ceratina calcarata
AGTATAATTGAAAATCCATACTTACCTAATGCGATACCTTGATAATCCAGTATTTAAATACTCGTCGATAAGAAAATAACAAAACTATAATTAATTGTATATTTATCAAAAAATGCACTACAAATATCTTGTTTTTTATTTTAATTAAATATCGCCAAGATGTAGTTAATAGGAAATTTATTGAACTATTAAGTAAGATTGCGTTATTGATTCGTATTAAACGGACGTGGAGATCCGTAACGTAACGTGGTAATGGCGTCATTGAAAAATTGGATCGCGGGTCATCGCAG
>NW_017147197.1:0-290 GCF_001652005.2 Ceratina calcarata
ACAATACTAACGTATGAATTGAATTAGAGAACTGATCTTTGGGTAATTTGACGGTGAAAGCATGAGGCATGAATGTATTACTATTTTCGGATCTTGTTCCCGTAGTGGAAACTAACACAATCAAGAACGATTCGAGATTCGTTGTCCCAAACTGTATGTACACTTATATCGCAATTGTATATTAATTTCAGAAAATACAAGGCGCGTGTGTCTTAAAAACTACGCCAGCTGCGTCGACCTAAAAAGCAGCCACAATCACAAAGATGCTCGTGTACCGAAAAGGTGGATAT
>NW_017147198.1:0-290 GCF_001652005.2 Ceratina calcarata
ATTTTTTGTAAAGAGTAGATGTCTCTAATTTGTTGATAGTCGGTGTACAATTCTTGGAATTTAGAATATTCTTCACTTATTTTATCAACAATTTTCTGCCGGTTTTTTTCCTCTGGGAGAGGAGTATTTATCTTGGTCACCTTTTCTTTTTCGAGTATTTTTCCAAAAATCTCCAAATAATCAAGTACTCTGCTTTTGTTTAATATGACTCGATAATAGAAATTCAATTCATGTTGTTTCACGTGTGAGGAAACGAAACTAACTAAACAAAACTCTATTTCTTCCCAAGG
>NW_017147199.1:0-290 GCF_001652005.2 Ceratina calcarata
AAGCGAGGAAGGTTCATGAAGAGCTAAACTCGTCATACAATATAAGGGATTAAGAATTTTTATTGATCGATTCGGAATACGCTAAATGATTGTTGCCTTAGCATGATTCAGACAGAGTCTTCGACGACACTTCGATATTGATTCTAAATTGACCATCGATTCTTCGCGACTCAAGTTTTTTACTGTTTAAGTTCAAAAGTCAGCGAGACGTGATTGACCAGAGTGACCATGTATGGTCATGTTCGCCGATAAGCCACAGTTCCACGTACCGAGTTTTTCGTGTCTCAGGG
>NW_017147200.1:0-290 GCF_001652005.2 Ceratina calcarata
GGCAACGCGGAGCAAGCAAATAATTGACACTCGCTTATGAATAATATGATACTTAGCTTTGATTAATCTGGCCTCTCTTTCCTTGCTCGGCAGCAGTGGGTCGGGGGAGTTCTTCCTTGGGTGGAACAAGATGATTGTCGAATGATCCTGGTTAAATCTGAATCGATGATGTTTATGCGACACACTCACTTGTTTTTACCACACGCGATCACTCCTCACAGGAGGCACCAAATTTTGTATGGTCGAAACTTTCCACATGAGAGCTCCAACCCTTTTCGATATTTCTTACG
>NW_017147201.1:0-290 GCF_001652005.2 Ceratina calcarata
GAAATTCCTGAAGCGATTTCTTTTGCTGAGACAGGATTTCTTTTGCCGAAACAAGCGATATTTTGGACGTCACGGTGATCCCCCTCTTCCCCGTAAAACGCGTTAGGGCCCGTGTACGTTCACAATGTCCAAAAATGCAACATCAGCAATTGTTTGGTGGTCGCACAAAATCGCTGATTCAACAATTTTGAATGTCACAGAAATGCTGAATCAGCGATTTTGAAGGTCGTACACGTGCGCGTCCCCCTCCCCGCACCCCGGCGCGCCTACAAAAATGCTGAGTCAGCCCC
>NW_017147202.1:0-290 GCF_001652005.2 Ceratina calcarata
AAAAAAAAATTTTCGATTTTTCTGAGATTTTTCCAAGGGGTACCCCTACAGATTTCGCGAAATTTTCGTTTTTTGGTAATAACTTCCAAACCGTAGGATCTACGAGAAAATTGTGTAGGACCTTTCTTGTAGAGGATTACAAGATCTACAATTTCCATGTAAAAACTTTTAGCTAGCATCAATAGTTTACGAGTAATTTGCAAAAAACTGTTTTGTCATTTTTCGTTAATAACTTGTAAACTATTAACGCTAGCAACAAACTTTTATACAGAAATTGTAGATCTCGTCGT
>NW_017147203.1:0-290 GCF_001652005.2 Ceratina calcarata
AGCCCCAGATTACAAAATGTAGTACAGTTCCAAATTAATAAAATATTATTCCAAACTAAGATGAACGATAAGGAAAACTACAGTACTGGCGAAAGTAGAGGAAGCACAAAAGAGTGCTCGACAGAAAATTTTACTACTTCTTCAACACTTTAAACACTGTTCGCGAGACATTCGCTAATCTAACAAAAATTTGGACGAACGTTTGTGATCAGTTCATAAACAGTGTTCGCAAACTCTGTTTGCGAACTGTTCACTAGTGAGTATCCCCTTGAGAGAGAGTGAGCAATGTA
>NW_017147204.1:0-1743 GCF_001652005.2 Ceratina calcarata
ACCTAAACACTGGGCATGTTTAAAGAAACTCGGATTGAATTTTTGCTGCTGATGGCAATGCTTCTGAGGCACGTTTCCGGGAAGGTATCGAACTTCGTCTCGAAGAGGCCTACATCACCATACGACTACGCATACACAAGTAGTGCTTGTCGAGGAAAAGTGTAAGATTCCATTCGGGGAGGCCGCGTATGATTATACACCACTGCCGTTGTCACGGACACGACCGTTGTTACTGCTACCGCGTTTTTGTTTTAGTCCTTCTTCTATGAGCTACGTGCGGAGCACGCATTTCCGATCGTCCGCGACTACGACTTACGATATTAATAAATACAGTTTGTGAATAAACGCTCTTTGTTCTCCGAAGCTTCCAATCTGAACTGTTCGTCCCAACAAGTACCAACCTTAAAACAATTTATTAAACCATCAACTGAAGTTGATAATGAAGACAGGTTAATATGTTCGTACAATATTTCTCTCAATATTGCAAAAAAAGGAAAACCTTGTTCTACCGCAGAAGATATAAGATCAACCTACCATGCGAATTCAATAAAAAGGCGTATCGATGAAATGATCGAAGATGTGAAAAATGTTGAAATTCGGAAATTAGGAAATTGCAAGTTTTCTATCCAAGTCGATAAATCTATTTTTGAAAGTTTCTCTCTTCTCATAGCGTATATCAGATTATTGACGAATTCTTATTTGCAAATGACTGTCGATATTTTCTAAATATCTTGAAACTGACACAAAAGGAACAACAATATATCAGTGCTTGGAAGAATACTTGAAGAAGCATGAACTTTCAATAAATAATGTAATTGCAGTAGTTACAGATGGGGCGCCTCCTATGACAGGCCGCTACCGAGTTTTGCAACTTTACTTAAGGAAAAAGTACCATTCGTTGTGTCTTACATAGAACTCATCTAGCAGCAAAATATCTCATTGTCAGTAATAATCTTCATAATATATTACAATTGTGAATTAAGTTAATTAATCAAATTAGAGTCCAACCACTTAAATCACGACTGTTTACTAAACTCTGTGAGGAAAATGATGAATTATCAAAATAATCATTATTACACACCGAAGTACGATGGTTGTCAAGAAGCGCATGTTTACAAAGACTTGTTGAATTGTTTGAAACAGTTACAGAATTTCTTACATAAATTAATTCAGCCATAAGTGACGAATTGCAAAAAAATACAAACAATATTTTTTACTTGGCAGATGTATTTGCAAAGTTCAATGATATTTCAACACGCCTCCAGGAGAATACAAATAACCTCCAAAAATTAAGCGATGATTTTAAATTACGTTTTGGATATCCTGAAAATATGAATATCCCAGAATGGATATCGCGCCACTTTCTGCTCAAGTTGAAAATATCGACAGTCATTTGCAAGTTGAAGTCATTAAAATATTTTTTGACCTTGAAACAAAAATGCTGTTTAATAATTTAACTGAGTAAATTTTGGACGAATACAAATATTACGCAAAAATATCCAAAACGTTGCAATGCGGCATTTCCCATTTTAATTACATTTCCAAACTCGTATATGGTTGAATCTGGTTTCATTGTCAGTCATGTTAATTCTATTTTCACAAAGCAGGGAAATAAATTGAATGTGGAGCTCCAAGGTAATTTAAGACTAAACCTAACGAATTTTGAACCAAACATTGCTAATCTCGCCAAGCGTCATCAAGTACATCCTTCTCTCATTGATTTATGTAAAAATTTGATTTTCT
>NW_017147204.1:1963-2739 GCF_001652005.2 Ceratina calcarata
ACTAGTAATTAAATTTTGTGGAAAATTAGGGCATGTGATATTTACGTTTCATAATTTATGATATACGTTCGCTGTTGCATACAAATTTAAAAGATTGATCCAAACAAATGTTGATGTGATTGAAATTCTCTATAAAAGCGTTTTATTTTTCCCTTCATATTTTTCCCTCATAATTAAGGTTCCGGTCAATTTTAATACTTAACACATTCGGGAACTGCAGATTTTGAAGAAACTATCACCCAGTAACCAGTGACATGTTTTTGCTTATTTCTTAGTTTTTTATTCACTATCCAACTCATACGCTTTCGTCTACTAGGTAGCAATATTAGTTGAATGATGCGAGTCTCGAATGTGTTCAAATTATATATAACATTACAGATGTTCTGCTTTTATCTTCAAGAATTCATTTAGTCATCTTCCATGAGTAAAAATAAGCCTAATGTCACGAATATGATGATACAAATGCTATTAAAAAAATGTCAAAACTACAGAAGTTTTTCAGTTGCTATTGTAATTCGATACGCAAGATTTTTATCTTGTTCTAAACGTACAATCCGCCTTCCTCTTCCGCGCGCTGTCTGATCTATGTCTGAGACTTTCGGCATAACATAACTGTGACGACACGAAGTCCAAGTCAATATATATATAGTTGGCACAACGTAATCCGAATTAAAAAATTAAAATACCGGATTGCTGAACACGGAATGGAAATGTTAAAAAGGAATACACAATATTGAAACAAAACTCGGAATTTAATATTGTTTCCTGGTTCGGGT
>NW_017147205.1:0-290 GCF_001652005.2 Ceratina calcarata
GGAATAAGAAACTTATTAGCTGTCTGGCTGAATTCAACCTGAAGACGACCTCAGCAGACCCGTGTGTTTTTACATCTCATAATGATGGAGAAGAATTAATACTGGCCATATACATTGACGATGGTCTCGTTGCGTCAACGAGTGAAAAGAGGATAAAAGACTTCCTAAGTCATCTAGCGACAGTGCTGGAAATAACGACTGCACCTTTGAGTTTGTTTCTAGCCATGGAGATACGACGTTGTTCCGACGGATCGATCTTCGCACATTAGACTTCATATGCTAGGAAGGTG
>NW_017147206.1:0-290 GCF_001652005.2 Ceratina calcarata
AATATACAAAATAAATGAAATAAGTAGTTGGAAGAGTACCAATTTAGAACACCTGTAACAGAAAGGAAACACATGGTATTAAACATAAAAGATAATCGCAATGGACGTAAAAAAATACAATATCCAAAATAAATGAAATAAATAGTTGGAAGAGTAGCAATTTAGAACACCTGTAACAGAAAGCAAACACATGGCATTAAACATAGAAAATATGAAATAATCGCAATGGACGTAAAAAAGTACAATATACAAAATAGATAAAATAAATAATTAAAAGAATACCAATCTGG
>NW_017147207.1:0-290 GCF_001652005.2 Ceratina calcarata
CAATAATACACACGAGAATAATACACTTCGTTGTTAATGGAAATCGACGAGAGATGATGTTTCGGTCTTGTTTTAATTTTTATATGCATTCGGGAGTATATTCGATATTAAGGAAAGAAAGATCGTACTAAAGCACTGTGATAACAATCAAAAAGATAAAAAAGAGAATGAAGGAACATTGCTGTGCTCATTCGAAGAAACGAATGAATGTGGTTGACAATTTTCGTACGAGCATACGCCTATTTCTACGTTCATTCTTCGCGAACCTTATGTATGTAGTTAATCACCCA
>NW_017147208.1:0-290 GCF_001652005.2 Ceratina calcarata
TGCGCATTCCTGACCTCGACACGTACAATCGTCCTTAAAAATGACTTGCTGTTAACGTACGTTAAAATTTTGACGTAATTTTCATTTATGAAGAAATATAGATATAATAATGTCAGAATTTAATTATTTTGTATAATTGTACAATAGATGTTCTAAGAGTATTTTATAGTTGAAATAATATCTACTTGGAGGATATTATTCGAGATAAATAATAAAAGTGAGCAAAAGTAAGAACTGAAGTACTTATAGACAATGTAAACAATTTCAAATCAGTAAGAATCATATCAAGC
>NW_017147209.1:0-290 GCF_001652005.2 Ceratina calcarata
ACAACCTGGATACATCAAAATTCCTTTTACTGATACCTTTGAAACTCGTAAAGAAAAATACATACGAAACACTGAATTCGATCAAGGAACTGTGTTGCTATTAAAGGGATGAGGTATTTCCAGTTGTATTATAATATCACTAGCAAGTCCTGGTATTCTTGGGGTAAACCAACAACAATAAACCGTAGTAGATAAACTTGAGTATAATAATTTTCCTGTCTGTCTTGCTTACATTAATGTAATATTAACTGTTAAAATTTCAATGATTTCTCATTGCTTTTATTTAAGGG
>NW_017147210.1:0-290 GCF_001652005.2 Ceratina calcarata
CTTGTTTGTTACAGGCATTAAACTTGTACGCAACGAAACTCGCTGGTGGAATACTGGAGTCATCGTGAATCAAATATTTATTATTGTATAATTTCGATAATTATATTACTTGGAAGGAAAGGAATGTGCCACCATTACCCAGGAAAGTTGAAGGAAATTAATGATAAAGTCGTAATTTAAGAAGTTTACTTGTGATATGTGGACTATAGATAATTTTCCCCAATTCCCCATAAAAATGATCTTTTTAATAGTAATGTGCCAGAAATGAAAGTATTTAGGAGATCCAATGC
>NW_017147211.1:0-290 GCF_001652005.2 Ceratina calcarata
CCGACGAGGGCGAGCTGGACCCGCGGTCCCTGTCAGCGAACATGCTCAACGAGGCTACAGTTGACTTGACGTTCACGTATCCTTGATGCAACCACTTTCATGATTTAAGAACTTTCCTAATTGAATTCATAAAAATCATAACAAAAGCTCTCTGATTTTTCTCGTCATTGAATTATACGATACACGTGTCTATCTCTTTTGTTGAATGAAGAAGGTATAAATCAACATTGTATGCCTGGCCGACTTAAAATTTTCAATCATCTATCGTCGAAGGATTCCGCCCCGTAGAT
>NW_017147212.1:0-290 GCF_001652005.2 Ceratina calcarata
AACGACTGAATTTGCCTTTTGTCGTACACATCCTGCTGGGCGCGCGTTGTTCGAGACCTTACCATAGACCTCTTAGATTACTCTTCATGTGTCATAAACATGTGTGAAAATCCATATGGAAAAATTATTTAGTACTACAGGCGAAATTTATTTTAACGACACTTTAGGAAGTGTACGTAAATATGAGATATGTAAAGATAACTAAATTATACGTAAGTTTGGGTCCAAATTTAAGCCGCATTACCGGCGTTCCGCGCTTTCATAGGTAATATTGTCATTGAAATTGTATA
>NW_017147213.1:0-290 GCF_001652005.2 Ceratina calcarata
CCCCGCTTCATCATATTTGCGTTGCAGACTGGTCGAAAAAACAAATTAAACAAAATGGCTAATCAGTTCAATCATTGTAAATTGTCGAACGTCCGATTGTACTTAAATTCAGAGTCATACCCATACGATGATCTAAATTTGGACTTTGATAATACTAAGTATGCGGTGCTTTATAACATGTATAAAAACTTTCAAAGATCATATTACTGACATCAATACAGCAAACCGCTATTGAATGAACTGCAGTTCTTATCACATGGCCCGTTTGTTGTCATAGACTGCTCTCGCCA
>NW_017147214.1:0-290 GCF_001652005.2 Ceratina calcarata
TATTCATACCAAACACGGATGAAAAGGTTAAAGAAGCTTCACTTTTTCTTAAAATTTCAACCAATTTTAATTTTTTCAAAATTTTCTTTACACATTATCTAGTAAATTAATCCACCTAACCACTGGAAAAATTGAGATCGTCTCGTTCGATTATAAAAAAGTTATACAGTTTTAAAAGGGGTTGAGTCAGCTTTGCTCTTTACTGTATGATCTTATATTCTTATAACTTTTATTCCTTAAATTAAATACCACTGGTTTCTTTGATCCAAGATCGAAGATTTGCCACGTTC
>NW_017147215.1:0-453 GCF_001652005.2 Ceratina calcarata
AACAAATGTGAGGACTCACGTGAGATTGCACCTTTTAATATATTGTGTGTTGTGGATTGCGCCCTGTCACCATTCAAACTATCAAACAGCTTGTTTAAAAACATAATAATCTGCGCTGGTTGGCGTCCTCTGTCTTCCATTCTATATTCTCCGCTAATATCTGTCATTTCTGAAAAAATAATAATTTATGTATTCAATAGGTCGACAATATGGACTTTAAGTGTTAAGAATTTCGTACTTACTATTTTCAGCCATATTATTGATAGCCACGGAGACGGAACGGCTGAAAATTTGCGTGGCGTAAGATACCTTCATCTTTTTTAATCTATCCTCGTACACATGGCACTCCGTTATGTGCGGCATAAGCCGCATATCGCCCTTCGTGCAATCTATCTCATATGCCGTGATTATATCTCTCCAGCTTGCCTCGATTTCATTATTATCTTTTTTCAA
>NW_017147215.1:1011-1461 GCF_001652005.2 Ceratina calcarata
TACAGAGCACGGTTGGTATGCCATTTTAAGATCTGAAATTAGTGAAATAATACTATAAGTAATAATGAAATAATTAATGACTTTACTGTTCGTATACAAAATTTTATTAAACAGACTTCAGCAAATGTCATAAATTACTAATGTACACGAATGGGTCTATTGAACAATATCGAAAAAATGTCGGATTCCCTCTAAACTTCTCAGAGAATTCAATGTTCAATTTGCACGAAATATTAATACCTTCTAATTTCTGTTTCTCAAATGCCTAATGTAAAAACATAATAACATAACTGATACTGATGAAAGAAGAATGAAGGCCACGTTTTCTCAAAATACCACTGCAACAAAAGATTCCTCACGGTTCAATTCGATGTTTACTCTCGCACGTTCCGAAACGGAAAGACACTTTCCACGCTTTCCACCACTTTCCACCAATTTCTCACATAGGGC
>NW_017147216.1:0-290 GCF_001652005.2 Ceratina calcarata
GAGAGTAAAAACCTGTTTAACGTGTCAGCGCGCGAAAGTGTCGAAACACAATCATATCGAGCCGTCTCATATTCCAGTACCGGACAATCGTTTCGACCATATTCACATTGACTTAGTTGATCCGTTACCAATCGTTCGCGGTTATCGTTATTTATTGACAATAATTGATCGTTTTACTCGTTGGCCTGAAGCAGGAATTTCCAATTACGGAAATCACCGCTGATAATGTTGCGAGAGTCTTATTCTCGTCTTGGATTTCGCGTTTTGGTGCGCCACGCATAATAACTACC
>NW_017147217.1:0-290 GCF_001652005.2 Ceratina calcarata
CTAGACATCGGATCATTATGCAAAAATATATAAAAAATAGTGAAATCAATTATATAACGTTTAGATATTTTTATTTATTATTTACTGTAATTTGCACTACTGTCAGTGATGAGTTGATGTCTTTCCTCGCTGAAGATTCATTTGTATACTGGAAATGTGCTTCCAGCATCGCTAGACTTAATTGGTACATACGTGGATCAATTTGGCTGCATGCAGGGATGCACATAAGGTTTTGTTAATTTTTAACGAAGTATTAGATCCTGGATTTTACGTCATATAACTGTTCTTTA
>NW_017147218.1:0-290 GCF_001652005.2 Ceratina calcarata
CTATTTTTCTAATTTCATCCGCTGATCGAAATCAATTGTTTTATTTCAATTGAATATGAACCCATTATAAAAATAAGATGAAAAACAGGGTTTTCAAGAAAAGATCGAGTTGCGATTGTCCAGTTTTTGATGCATCAGAAGAAAAAGAATATATGGGGAAAGGAAAGCTTCGCAGCCAAAAGATCCTACCTACCAGTTTAAAATGTAGTAACGAAATTATTGAAAAACCCAGAAACTATCTGAACACTCAAAATAAAAATTAGGAGTAACGTTTTTAATTTATTATCCTA
>NW_017147219.1:0-290 GCF_001652005.2 Ceratina calcarata
AAGAGTGTGTTTTTTGCCTATAATTCGAGAACAGCTGTAGACGTTTTAAATAGTACAATGTATAATTCTTTGAAGGGGTTTCACGTTTGAAATTCGAAAAATCGGGTCGTACACTATGTACGCATACAGACGTACTCCTGGCGGCCAGCGAGCGCCGAGTGGCTAGATTCGGGGATCCGCGAGTAGGACGGAATACTTACTTATCAAATAACACAACGCGTGTATGTGCGTGCGAGCTGATTTTCAGCCGAAAAAATATCAAAGTCAGATTCCCGTTCATGCTGGGGTCT
>NW_017147220.1:0-290 GCF_001652005.2 Ceratina calcarata
AAGTAAAAGGATTAATACGATAACCATGTGATGATCTTTGCCAACCAAGTGTTTGTATTACATCATCACGTTCAATACTTAATCCTAATTTCTCAGCAAGCGTAGCTTTGATTGTTCTTTGCATTTTATTTAATGGTTTTCTGATTTGATGTTCTAAATCTGCTTCTAAACTAAGTCCCAAGAGTTTTTCTAACTGATTAATATTGAGAAGTGTATGTTTTTCAGGTGGTAATTCTTTCTCACAGTCATGTAAAAATTGCTTGAACAATATTCGAAAAATATTAAGGCAT
>NW_017147221.1:0-290 GCF_001652005.2 Ceratina calcarata
AGAGAGCTATAGTTTGATAAAGTTTTGGCCAGGAAACTGTCACATAGCTGAGTAACACGATCTCTAAATGTTGTCAGCTTAGATTCCCCTAATAATACATTTAGAGAAGTAGTTGTGCGATAGCCTAGAGCTAGTCTAATAGCGGTATTTTGAATCTTCTCTATCTTTTTCGAAAGCATTTTTTGGGAGGGGAAGTAAACGAAAGAACCATAATCAAGGATGGATCGGATATAACTTTTATACAGTATTATAAGGGTTTCAGGGTCGGCCCCCCACCATGTACCACGGAC
>NW_017147222.1:0-290 GCF_001652005.2 Ceratina calcarata
GCAATCGTCTGAGCTATTGTGCGTGTCTACTCTGTATCTCGAAAATAAATCAATTTTTCATAGTGGTGATTTCCAAGTGTTAACAATTATTTTAAAAGTACACACCCTTACGTGACACCGCCGCCGCCGCCGCGAATTTCTCTCGCACTGTGTCCGACGGTGGCGGGGGTGTCTCTTTTGTCACTGGCGCCGATTCCGCCGTCGCCGTCGACATACTCTCCTTGCTTTCTGAAAGAAACGAACAATTGCATTCTGATATTGAAAAATGTCGAAATCTACGAGAAGATATA
>NW_017147223.1:0-290 GCF_001652005.2 Ceratina calcarata
CATCAAGTACTTTCCAAAGCTACGACTAATGCCTCGTTCGCATAGCGAGACCTTCAGTTTTATTATAAATCTGATATAACTATAGTCATTGTCACACATTTTGCTATAACGAGATTTTCTAGAATCGTGAGAATAGTCGCCATCATAATTAGGTTAGTGTTCTGAAGTTAGGTAAAATTTAATAATTAGTTTTCAGCGAAATAGAAGATTTGAGGTAGCCAATCAGGACACTGCAGTCCAGATTGCAACTCTGCACTTTGAGAGAAGATGATTTTTTTCAATTGTGATTC
>NW_017147224.1:0-289 GCF_001652005.2 Ceratina calcarata
AGACAAAAGATTGTATGGGGCATCTGGACAATATAGTACATTTTCAAGTACTCCACGAATTCCTAAATTGATGACGACGTCAATGGTTCCCTTTTCTACGGCTTCAATAAAAGTGTCATTTTTCGCCACAAAAATCTTTAATGGCGGTCGCAGCTTCTCAGATTTAGTGAACAAGTTCCCATTGTTCACCAAATGCAAAACCGCATGATCCCGTACTCTCTTGCATTTCAGTTTGCTCACTCACTTGCACAGTTTGTATATTCTTATTCTTCTCAGAATTATATTTCAT
>NW_017147225.1:0-289 GCF_001652005.2 Ceratina calcarata
AATCGAGAAGTAGAACTATTACGACGCGAAAAAGAATTGCTCGAAAGAGAGCTCCTACTCATGCGAATGGAGCGGGCCCCGGTCGATCCGTCCCTGATGCCTGTTTACGACGGACGGAGGTCGAATTCAAATTGGGATATCAACACCGTCAGTTGCCTGCTGAGCGAATTCTCGGGAACAGATGATTCCTTTCCAAGATGGAAGAAACAGGTGCAGATGCTCCAGAGGACGTATCGATTAAATGATGACGCTACTAAACTTCTGATTGGAGCAAGATTGAAAGGAAAAG
>NW_017147226.1:0-3543 GCF_001652005.2 Ceratina calcarata
TATGCTCGCCGCCGGAACTAACGCATCGGAAAAACGGACGTCGGGTCCGTCCAAACCGTTTCCGGATACGCGGAAGATATTTCATGCTAATACGCGAGGTTCAGCAGACAATAGAGTACGATGTCCATTATGTTCAGGAGCACATGAGCTTCAACGGTGCTTTCGTTTTAAGAATAAGATGCCCTCCGATCGTTATGTCGAGATTCGTCGTTTACGACTTTGCTTTAATTGCTTCGGCACTCACAGATTTGTTCATTGTCCAGTCCCGATTAGGTGCGCGACTTGTGGCGAGAGACATCACACCATGCTTCACCTTCTCAAGACTTCTACGGGTTCCGCGAATACTCAGGTACCGGGGAACAAACCGAATATTTCGAGCTAGGTATCTAAGGAAACGACGGACGCGAAGGTCCATACCGCGACGATAGTGGGACAAAAGCGGTCGGTTTTATTGGCAACGGCTCAGCTGACGCTTTTAGGGCCTCACGGGAAACAGACTCGCGTGCGTGCGTTGCTGGACCAGGGATCCGAGGTTTCAATTATCTCGAAGTCTATCGCGAATCTTTTGGGGTTAGAGAAACGTCGTGTGAACATTTCCTTAACAGGCGTCGGAGCTAGTCCTGCGGGTACCGTTAGGGCAACAACTCGGTTAGTGATACGATCTTTAATCGATCCGTCGCACAGTGGGTTGAAACACGAAAAACGCGGACAAAACCTATTGTTTGAGTTCAAAGAAAAATGTAAGATTTTATTAAAAATATATCAAGTAATGAATGAATGGAGCATAATGTCCTGGGTTCGATTTCTTAAAATTCTATTCCATTATTGAGTAATTGAGTACTGACTTTCGAATGAATATCATGAATTTCGTAGGTTTCTAGTATTTCAGATAATCGTCTGCTTTAACGGCTGATAAAATGATACCTGTACAACTTATAACTTTGTGTAAGTACTTAATTGAAAGCTGTATTCAAGACGAAAAAATGAGTATCACTCTCGATCTCATTCATTACATACTGTAGAAACTAAAGCTAATTAAAGAAAGTGTAATTTTTAGTGTTTCTCTCGATTTATGTAGAGTTATAAACTGATTGCCGTCGATTTCCGCGTTCTATCAACATTGAAATCATAGATAAATGTATATTGAATGATATTAAACAAGTTTTACCTGCTACTAGCTGCTACTCTTCACAGGAGAGGGGAAAAAGCGTATTGCAGGAGTTTACGTAAAACGTACGGTGCGTCAAGTTGCATTTTTATGATACTCGACGGTTTAGTAAACAATAATTTTGAATTGGATTATCGGTGTTTAAGTCGACATCTGGGAAGGGTGCTTATTTGAAGCCTACGTGCCGACCCGTACGACTAACTATAATGGGCAATAAAGTAATAACTTCGGGTTCGGGTTCAAGATTCCTTTCTAATGCTTGTATTCCTATGACTTTTTCGAAGGCGTGTAGCAAATGCGTTACAGACTCCAAGCAAATGCTGCAAGCACGGTCAAGTAATATTAGCTTCTCATACACAACAACGGAATCGAACGGTTATTGCAAACGCGAAAAGGATGTCTCGTCAGTGGTCGTAAAAAACGGTCAAGACCCAGGCCGAGGCATAACTTTGAGGTAATGCTTTATGACACTCTCACGTGTTTTGCACATTTTTTTACCTGTAACGTATTTTCACGAATGTTTCCCCTTCTACATTTTTTCCATTTTTTTACGACGTCAAAACGTGCAAAACTGAGAACTGCTTAGAACGTCTTGAACGGTTGTAGAGTGCACATAGTGAATTTTTGGAGATCAGTAAAATATTAGTGTGAATTGTGGTGTGTTGATTTCATTTTTTTTATTACAAGCTGTGAATTAAAAAGTGTGAAAAATTTATTGCATTAAAAACCCTTAATTATAAACAGTAAAGTCAAGGCATTTTGAAATATGCAGAATATCACGCGAATGCAACTACATGTGAAGAGTATGGTATTAAAGACTGTAGACTTAAAAAAATTGACAGATTATGNACCAGTTCTCGTCCGATCACTGAAGTTAAACAGCATTGGGCGCGGATAGTACTTAGATTAGATCCGCTTGGGAACTCCGCGTATCGTTGGCATCTTTCTTTTGTCATTTCAAGTTTCCAAAAGTGTTTCTATCAAAGTATTTTGTTCTTTAACTGCTTGCGCAAACTTATAACTCTTTGGAGCAGAATTCTTAATCTTTTAATTACCACATTAACAATTGATGATTGAATTCTAATCGATATGAAGTTCAGTAACGATTAAACTATAATCGATATTTTGATTAAACTATTTCTGAACTGATGGTTAACATTCGGTCGTTAATTCAGGTTTATTCTAATTAAGAAGTGATATCTTACTCTTAGTGTTGGCTATTTGACCTAATTGTCAATCATCTCCTCGTCTGTAGTTTCCGTCAACAATCATTCTATGTTGCAAAGCACCACCTTCCGTTGAGACATGGTAGCGTGCACATCGCAATTTAGTCGTAGAGTGTAAAAGTTATTAATTCACTCTAAATTCTACCTTTTGAAGTTGTCCTTTCCATAAAAGTTAATAACAGATACGACAAAATTGAGTGCGAAAATATTGAAGAAAAGGACCAAAGCACAAACAAAAATGAAAAGAAAGAAACCCTAACCTCCATTCGGAGCACGTGATCTACGGGGCAAATAAAAGAAATCGAGAACTTCCTCGACGGTAAAGGTAAGACGATTGGAGGTACAGAAGCCTTCATGAAAAAAATAGAAAAGAAATTGACACACAAAAGGAAGAGTGACGCAATTCCATACCCTATAACAGCTAAGCAAAAAGTTAATGAAACGAAATGTTGCACGTTGAAGTCTGACACAGGCTCAAGGCCTCCGCCTATAGAAACGGACATGACTGTTAAATTAAGAAATGAAAATAAAATGCTAAAAGAACAGCTGGAAAAGATGTCAGTAATCGAAGATCTGAAGAAGTCAACGGAAATGCATTCTAGTATTCTGGAAAAAAAAATGGAGATGACCCCAGATCTACTTAATTCATTTTTAATGGATCGTATGTGCAAACAGTTGCGCAAAGAAATGAGTAACAAAACAAATTTCGGCAAATATACACCGAATCTGACAAGTGCAAGAAGCCGTAAGATAACTCCATTAGACCGCAAAACATTGAATTTGACCTCTACGTCTTGGGCCGTTGGCCCAATTCAAGTTCGCACGCGCAACCGCAAGACAGTCAACCATCAAAGAATGAGAGGAGCCCTACTTTGTTGACCGACAGCTGGACGGTTGTCGAGAGGCCTAAAAAAAACAGCCCAAAAAACGCACCGCCAAATCCGAATTCAACGGCCGATACGAGCAACCGACATCAACTCCTATCGGACACGAACGACATGGAAACTGATAACAACATGCAATTAGGTGAGGACATCAACAACAATAAATCTCCGAAAAACAATTCACAGAAAAGACCTCCACCAATATACAGAGTGTCCCAGAACTAGTGTTAGGCCTTGAAATGGGGAGGAGCCATAGTGATTTTAA
>NW_017147227.1:0-289 GCF_001652005.2 Ceratina calcarata
CGGCCCAGTGACACCGATGCTCAGGACTAGGTGGCAAACGCTCTTATGCAACAATTCGCGTAGCGTTTACTCAATCAAAGATTGCTCGTCCAGCACCAGGTGGATGGCGAGGCTGAACAGGCTAGTAAGGACACAGTTTAGCCACCCTTTAGACGCCGGCAACCCCTAATCAACCACAGATACCGCGGGCGGTTCAGTCTGAAATGGATACCAGCCGGATGCGAAAAGTTTGCATAACAATATGCTCTCCTTAACCACAATTTCGGGCGTCAGGTGGCAGCGCCATAAA
>NW_017147228.1:0-289 GCF_001652005.2 Ceratina calcarata
AAGCATAGTAAATATTAATGCAACGTATTTTAATCATTATTAACGAATCGGTTATGGTATCTTGATGAAACTACAGAGACTTAGATAGACACTGATAAAAGGACACTTACAACTTTTATTCAATTCCGGTGATTAGAACGATAGTTATTACAACTTTAAGCGACGATGAGTTTCAGAATTAAGAAGCTATACCAATGTGAAACTTAAAAAAAAACGAATTTTTTTTTGTATTTTTCGAAAGTTTATGCCTTCAAAAATATCATACTAAAATTTCAAAGTCGGATCTCAA
>NW_017147229.1:0-289 GCF_001652005.2 Ceratina calcarata
CTGTTCGAGGAAGAGCAGACCTCAAGGACACAAGCACCCGTTTAGGATTAGGAGGGTCGAGCGAGCGCGCGAACGGATAACGATTTTTGAACCCGCAGTTTTGGGCCTATTAGCCTTTTTTTATGACTGCGTGCGGATTATCGTCAGACGCAGCATTCAGAGCGTTTACAGTTTGGAAAGTGAATGTTTGACAGACTCGGAAATTGCTTCTGGAAGAGGCTTGTTTAGGTTTTTCGGGAAATGCTATTTCCCGTATTTAGCTAATTTGTCATTTTACCCGGCAACACAT
>NW_017147230.1:0-289 GCF_001652005.2 Ceratina calcarata
GTATTGTATGAATATTCTGCACGCAAATGCATGTGTGAATACATATTCGTGTATATAGAAGATGTTCGGAAAAGAGGCAGATTGGAAGAGTCATTGTGAACAACCATCTTCTTTGCCGAAATGCGAAATGTGAATGACGAATAATGAACTAAATTGTTATTACTGTTACTAAATTTTCGGGGCCCACTGGCCTGCAGAGCGAATAGGTCAACTACGCATGCTCGAAATGCTGGCCGGAGTGAGGGAGAGATCCGACCGGCACGGCCGAGCGAGACGCAGACAGTTGACT
>NW_017147231.1:0-289 GCF_001652005.2 Ceratina calcarata
AGTACCGTGTCCATAAATCTTTGAAATGATTGCGCAGAGTTACATAATCCAAAGGGCATTACCGTATACTCAAAAATTCCAAACGGAGTGATTACCGCTATTTTTTCAATGTCCTTTTCTGCCATCGGAATTTGGTGGTAGGCACATGACAGATCTATAGTGGAAAATGTTGTTCGCTCCCGGAACTGCTGCGTAATGTCCTGCTCATGAGGAATAGGGTATTTGTCAGGCACTGTGATACTATTTAGGCGCCTGTAATCCCCACATGGTCTCCTCTCGCCCCCTTTCT
>NW_017147232.1:0-289 GCF_001652005.2 Ceratina calcarata
AATAATTCGATAAATACGGTACTTCGTTCGATTTATATTATGTTGAAAATCATGGACATCGAAGTAGAATCTTTAATTGATGAGAAGGAAACAGTTCTTAATCGTAGGAAAATCTTGAATTAAAATTTAAGAGGCGAGCTTTTAATTGTAGACGAAAGAATTGGAGTTCGATTTTATTTGCAAAAACCAATTATATCGGTTTTCAGAATGATGATGTCATTTTGAAATTGACAGTGGCATTTCCTTAATTAAATATACCGTAATCAATGTTGAATCGCATTACGTGAAA
>NW_017147233.1:0-289 GCF_001652005.2 Ceratina calcarata
TTCTTCCCTTCTTTCCCCTCTCCTTTCTTTCTTTCTCTCTTCTCTCCCTTCTTTCCTTCCTTCTGTCTTCTCTCCCTTCTCTCTTTCTCTCTTCTCTCCTTTCTTTCTTTCCTTCTTCTCTCCTTTCTTCTTTCTTTCCTCTCTCCTTCCTTCTTTCTTTCCCCTCTCCTTTCTCTCTCTCTTCTCTCCCTTCTTTCTTTCTTTCTTTCTTCTCTCCTTTCTCTCTTTCTTTCCTCTCTCCTTTCTTTCTTTCCTTCTTCTCTCCTTTCTTTCTTTCTTTCCTCTCTCC
>NW_017147234.1:0-289 GCF_001652005.2 Ceratina calcarata
AATTTAAAGTGTCGTGTACGTAAAAATACATTTAGAACGTATGATTTGTTTAATTAAAGTCTCAATAAATAACAAAGGGCCTTCGACCTCTCATTTTCCTATATTCCCGAACATTTTACTTGACATAAATTTTCCAGTTCATTGAGACGTTTAGATATACCCAAGAAAGTAACGGCAACGATATAACCCAATTTTGGTACTCTATAAATAATTTATCGGTAATTAATAAATAATTAAAAATACGTAAGATTCATCTGTTTTCTTTTTCAACGTATTCCTTAGATGTATG
>NW_017147235.1:0-289 GCF_001652005.2 Ceratina calcarata
CTTTGCTACAACCAATTCCGCTTTCATAAATTTACATACCGTGACAACCGCTTCCCTCTCAGCCAAGAGCTTCGCGTAGCCTTCCATCAGTCTACCCACAATGTCCTTATAATCGTTGTGAGCCGCTGTAATGCTCTTTTTCTTATTCGCTGATTCCTTGGAAAGTGCCACAATATTCATCACGTCGTAGTTGTGGCCTGCTAACGTCTGCTTCCAATCTTTCAGCAAATCCTCCGTGATTGGCGGAGGACCGATCCGTTCTTGTGAGGGGTCCACAGGTGGTGGGGAA
>NW_017147236.1:0-315 GCF_001652005.2 Ceratina calcarata
CTATAAATTATAAATCTTAATCATAAAGATATAGATAAAATTAAATTAAATGATATTTGACTAGTAATAGTAAAGATATATGGAATTAATCTAAATAAATTTAATAATATTAAATAAATTATTAAACTTATAAAAATAATAATATTAGATTGATAATTTTTTGTGGAAATAATTTTAAATTCTTTATAAATTACATTAATAATTAATAATCATGTTATATTAATTCGTGAGGGAATAAATCAATATTGATAAGGTATAATTAAAAAGGGGAAAAATATTATTTTTTAATAATTTTATGTTTAATAAATTCATTCC
>NW_017147236.1:877-1076 GCF_001652005.2 Ceratina calcarata
TCTGAACTTTAATTCTCAAGTTAAAAATGCGAATTTCTAACAAAATTAAAAAATTTAACTTTTAATAAGAATTATTCAAATTTAAAAAAATGAAATTGATTATGATAAACTTATTTGAAAATTTTGACTCTTCAACTAATTATTATTTATCATTAAATTGATTAATAATATTTTTTCCTTTTTTATTTATACCATATCA
>NW_017147237.1:0-1025 GCF_001652005.2 Ceratina calcarata
AATAGACAAATTTAATATAATTTAATAACATAATAATTTGAATATGTATTAAAAATACATTTCTTTTTATTCTAATTGATCATGTTGAATCATGATCACAATCGAATCAATATTTACATCTGTATTTTATGTTATTCGTCCTTGTAACTTTGTAATCAGAATATTTTTCTATCACATTGCATGTCGATCATATCAAAGCGTGGGAAACGTTCACTTATGTTAATCAAGCTACAAAAGTGAAACAATGAGTCATATTCTGGCTTATAATCTTTTTGTAGTTAGTTGGAAATTTCAAGAATGTGGCATCATTTCGTCGAGCATCATTCACAAATCCGTCCGCGTCAGAATACGTAGATGCGTTCTTGTCTTCTAATTTGCATCTGACCTAGTCTCATCTGATTATAAGTGGTCGTCGGCCTCTAAACGAGTTCGCATGCGTTTCCATCGTAGAGATTTCGCAATGTAGACATCGAGTAAATGTTATTTTCACACTTTAAGAATGAAAATTGAAGGAATAAAATAGATTTATATACAGATTTCAATACATATATTGGAATAATGCTATTAATTGTAATTTTTGTAATAAACTCTTATAAATGTAAGTGTAAAAATTTTGATCATCAGTATTGAAATGTTCTTTTACAATATTATTATTAGAAATCAGTAGATGAATATAGTGAATAGATATTGATTTTAATTTGTAATCTAACACATATGTATATAGATCCATTTTAGTTTGTAACGAGATATGTAATTGTTTTAATCATGGTTTCATGTTTGACGTGTACTATAATGTCTATAATATCTTCAACGCGTTGCCAATACGTGGTACTGATTTTTCAATAAATCAAATCTGTTCAACGAGCATCAGGTAACTGACTGATTAATTTAACATGATATTATTCATGTTACCTTTATCGGATGAGTTCTCGTTATATCGAATTGTTACAAAAGACTGTTGTAACATCGATACCAAAGTGAATTGAACCGCAGCATTTAGAGTAATTGTTGCCTAAATCAAGAGT
>NW_017147237.1:1192-1833 GCF_001652005.2 Ceratina calcarata
CACTTCATGAGACTGCAAAAGTTCAAATCCGT
The DNA here is from genome assembly GCF_001652005.2 of Ceratina calcarata. Taxonomy (NCBI): domain Eukaryota; kingdom Metazoa; phylum Arthropoda; class Insecta; order Hymenoptera; family Apidae; genus Ceratina; species Ceratina calcarata. Next base: position 1,225 of record NW_017147237.1, read on the forward strand.
CTACGAAGCTTTCGCTGTTGCGTCTTATTTGTAGTGGCGAAAGTAACTCCTCAAATCTCAAAGAAAGTATGAGTAACTGAGGCGCGCAATGGTCAATAGAAATCAACGCGTTTCCCCTATGTTCTGATCCACCGGAGAAATCTCGTCCTCGCCTTTCAGATGAAATAACCTGTAGAAGTCAGCGCGAAGTGTTGTCATTCGTGAACGGCAGAACGAACAGCAGGACGGAGGCCGGAGGCCGACTACCATTCACGATTAACCGAGACTGGGTCATATGCAAATCGGGAGGCGAGGCAGTGCCTTCCACCTGTCACTGTCGCTTCGTTCCTTTTGAAATTAATCGCGTTTCCCGCGGACACCTTGGCAACGAACATTGCTAAATCGTTACTTAGTTATGTACTTATATTCGGAGACCGAAAGTTATGACAAGCGACCGTCGCGATTCCCATTCATGCTTCTATGTTAATTTTCGGATCAAATTGATTTCTTTCTGAATCTCCTGAATTCTTCCGTGAATCATGTTCTAACTGTGCATTTTTTTATTGTTCCAGTATATTTTAAAATCAATCAATCTGTTTACGATTTTGAATAAAATTAATACTAGTAAGA
>NW_017147238.1:0-289 GCF_001652005.2 Ceratina calcarata
TTGCTACTTTATTTTCGAATTAAATTGCAATATCTTTATTCTAGACGCACTGAATTAATCACCTTCAATTTGATTAATAATAAAATGATGAGACAAAATATGACAGATTATTGTCGGTTAATAAATTCAAACTCGAGGAGCAAAATGGCGTTTCGCATGCACCAATTTTGTAATTTCAACCGCGAACAAGTTCCTTCCCTGGCAGGGAGCGATAAGAAACTATAAAAAAGGGAAAGAACGATAGATCGGTTTCAGAGGTCCGAAGGTATTTATGGAGATTTAGTTTTAT
>NW_017147239.1:0-289 GCF_001652005.2 Ceratina calcarata
AGAATCGGGTTATACTAAAATTGGGAGCTAACCTACAAAGTAGAACGAATCGTTGTTCATGAATTTAATTAATAAAGAATACAATCTTCGTAAAGGAATTGTATTAGAGTTGTTTATAGTTCAACCTTACGTAATTTACGTTACGTAATTCATGTGTAATTAATTGCAAACGATCCTAGATGGAGCCTCTAGGCATTTGACTACAAAGGAACAATACTTGACACGCCATTTAGTTGTCCATTTTGAAGAATCGATTCGGTTCCGATGTTAGCTCGATGCTCCTTTCGAC
>NW_017147240.1:0-289 GCF_001652005.2 Ceratina calcarata
GTCGAAAGGAGCATCGAGCTAACATCGGAACCGAATCGATTCTTCAAAATGGACAGTTAAATGGCGTGTCAAGTATTGTTCCTTTGTAGTCAAATGCCTAGAGGCTCCATCTAGGATCGTTTGCAATTAATTACACATGAATTACGTAACGTAAATTACGTAAGGTTGAACTATAAACAACTCTAATACAATTCCTTTACGAAAATTGTATTCTTTATTAATTAAATTCATGAGCAACGATTCGTTCTACTTTGTAGGTTAGCTCCCAATTTTAGTATAACCCGATTCT
>NW_017147241.1:0-289 GCF_001652005.2 Ceratina calcarata
TCAATAAAGGTAGCAAAATATCTTGCTCCTCCTAAAGATTGTGTTCTCATCGGACCGCATATATCCGTATGTATTAAAGCTAATGTGTCCTTTTCTGCAGTTTGTGATTTCGTGAATGGTAATCGATGTATTTTGCTAAGATCACATACTTTACACTTTGGTCCCTTCTGTGTAGCGTACCGAAGCATCTGCATTCCATCTGCCATTCCTTTATTGAACATTTTCCATACATCGTTGAAGTTTAGATGGCCTAGTCTCTGATGCCATCTCATCAGTCTGTCATCTTGTT
>NW_017147242.1:0-289 GCF_001652005.2 Ceratina calcarata
ACTAATAACTCTTTTAACGTAAAATTCGTATAACTAATACCTGGATAAAACTGTTCATTTCCTGAAAAATTTTATTGACACTAGAATGTCTGATACTTCAATCTAAATAAAATTAGAACTGTTAATGCCTGTATAAAATTGTCTATATTCCCTCCCCCCTCTCTCTCTCTCTGTGTGGCGTAGTAATGGGTGCACATGAGTTTTCACCTGCAAGCTTGTCGTTGCAAATACAGTAATGTAAATTCAATTGTTTATCTACATGTTGTTCTCTATTATGGTCAAATAATTT
>NW_017147243.1:0-289 GCF_001652005.2 Ceratina calcarata
ACTGCAGTATTCTCACTAACTTAGAACCTGCGCCTGTGATTGAAAAAACAAAAGAAAACTGCAGTATTCTCGCTAACTTAGAACCTGCACCTGTAATTGAAAAAACAAAAGAAAACTGCAGTATTCTCGCTAACTTAGAACGTACTCACTTTCTAGGCCGAAGGAAAGTGAGTGTTGATTAGACAAAATATAAATATGTAATAGAACTGACAGATGACTTTGAAGGACGCGTTCTTCAGCATCCTCGACGAGATCCCGTCGTCGCCCGGAGCCTTACGATTGCCGAGGG
>NW_017147244.1:0-289 GCF_001652005.2 Ceratina calcarata
CAACTTGTAATAGTTCTCGAAGGTTGCTCGGTTAACATCACGAATAAATCGTTCATATCTTTTATTTATTGCAAAGATTCATAAATAAAAGACATAAGCAACCTAGCCGTAATGCTTATTAAATTTGCAAGTTCTTCATATTTCTTCTTGTAAACATATCAGCCGTTATCATAGTCTTATTTGCGAGCTCGACGTCGACCGAGAAGGAGGTCGTTCGTACATGTCGGCTTGTAGTTACTCAACGTGAGTCGCAGAATTGAACGTAATTTTAAAGATGTAATTTTATAGA
>NW_017147245.1:0-289 GCF_001652005.2 Ceratina calcarata
TGGGCGGTCAGCACCCAGCGCGCTGGCCACGGACACTCCGAGAAGTCCCGTGGACGTGGACAACCAGTACGCCACCGCTTCCTCATTCTCCCGGGATTGCCACACGCGATGCTGGTCGGTGCAGACCTGTTAAACCGACTCAATTTTCGTGCCACCATAGCGGGCCACGTGGTATGGCCACCATCGACAAAGCGAGCCATACGAGGTACGAACGATCAACCAGGCGATACGAAGCGGAGCCACCTCGAGACCGTCGAGGGACTACGGTCTCGCACGGCGGCCGAGGATC
>NW_017147246.1:0-289 GCF_001652005.2 Ceratina calcarata
AAGATGTTAATTTACAAAGCATCAATCCGGAAGATATCAGATGGACCTCTCAAAATTGTAGGCTCACCATTCATGATTTTACAAGACAACAATCGGGAATTCAAACAGACATACCTGATTCCTGGAAAATTTTGCAATTTTCCGAATTATTCGTATCTGAGGAATTGATAGATTTCATTGTTGAAAAAACAAATAATCAATGGAGACGAAGAAATAATAGCAATTCTGAAGCTGGGACAAAGACAGGCGAACTGTACTGTTTTATCGCTGTTTGCTTACTAATGTCTAG
>NW_017147247.1:0-289 GCF_001652005.2 Ceratina calcarata
AAAACAGAATATATACAGTGTGTTCCGGATTTTAATGGATAACCTTGGGGAGCTTGTAATAAGAAACGTTTCTGAGAAAAATTCTAATAACATTTTCTTCTTATTTTCGCAAGTAGGATATGCTCCCCAAGTTTGTCCATTAAAACCAATGTCCAGGGTCACCCTGTATGTAAAAATTATTTTGAATAAAGTTCCTTTAAAATGAAAATTTCGGCAACAAAAAAAGATCCAACAATCTGGTTTTAGTGAAATGGGATTTCGTGTAAATTATATATGGACTGTCCTTCAT
>NW_017147248.1:0-948 GCF_001652005.2 Ceratina calcarata
ACGGCATTAGGACAGGTTTAAGTAGTATATCAAAATTTAGGTGCTGCCTTTTTTTATAAAAATCGGCACGAACGTATCATACATAGATGAATTAGATGTTAATATTTAAGGATCTCGTGTGAGGATGATTTCGGGGTTTCAGATCTATTGCAGAGAAGGCCAATTACGTCTTATCTAATGGTCTCGGCGGTGTAATGATGTGGAGCATTGAAACTGATGACTTCCGTGGAACTTGTGGTGACAAGTATCCACTTCTGAGTACGATAAATAAAATATTGCGGGGAAACGTTCCAAATCAATCTTCTCCGCAAACTTAGGAAACAACTCCACCGCCTGCAACTCCGTCACCAGGGATCGTATAATTTATCCTGCACAGCTCGCTTCCCGTCTTTTTCGCCTGTATTTCTATCCCCAATACTATTCTCCTCATGCGCCTTCGCTGACCATGCCTAGCATACCTCCATCAAGTACCAGTCCCTACCATGGTCGCGTCGTCCCCACTTTCCGGTCGAGGGACAAATTATACGATCCCTGGTCCCAACCATGGCCGCGTCGTCCCCACTTTCCGGCCGAAGGACAAATTATACGATCCCTGCCCGTCACTGACACCGCCATCATGATCCTTGTGCGCGGACAACTGGGAGTCGAGACGTACGAGATCCGAATGACTGTTCGAAGTTCTATCATTGTGTAAAGGTTGTTGATGGAAGATGTGATCCTATCGCATTCAACTGCCTCGATGGTCTCGTGTTCGATCCATCCTTAAACGGTTGCAATTACAAGAAAAATATACCCGGCTACTGATTCGCAATGAAATGTGATATGAGAATGTGTGATAATGTAACGTGTGATATGAAAATATTATCGTATATATAATTTAATACACAATGTAAATTGAATGATAAAAATGTAATAAACGAATGTTATTTTAAATCGTTTTTTATTCAT
>NW_017147248.1:2844-3888 GCF_001652005.2 Ceratina calcarata
TTGTAATATAATATATTTATCGTTTAGAAAAAATCGTTTGCTACTATGGTAGCTGGGCCGCGTATCGTCCTGGACTCGGCGCATTCGAACCGTCCCACATAAATCCAGCTTTGTGTACACATATGATTTATACTTTCGTCGGTATCACCACCAATGGCGACGTACAAGTACTGGACAGCTGGCTGGATCTGCCAAGCGGTAGAGACGGTTTCGGAAAGTTTACCAGGCTCCGCCAATCTAGCCCAGGCACGAAAGCTATGATAGCGATAGGCGGATGGAACGAGGGATCCGCCAAGTACTCTCAAGTCGCGGCAAACCCACAACTCCGTGCTCGATTTGCCCAAAACGTCGTTAACTTCCTGAGGACGTACAATTTCGACGGTTTCGACGTCGACTGGGAGTATCCCAACCAACGAGGCGGAAATCCATCCGACAAGTGGAATTTTATCCTCTTGTTAAAGGAACTGAAGCAGGCCTTTAGTCAACACGGCTATATCCTCAGCGTGGCCGTAGGTGCTGCGAAATCTTCGGCCTCTAAGTCCTACTATATTCGCGACGTGTCAGAAAATGTTGATTTTATTAATCTGATGACGTACGACTTGAATGGATCGTGGAATTCGGTCACGGGAATCAACGCCCCGCTCTATGCTTCCTCGAACGAACATGGAGACCAAGCCAATCTCAACGTTGTAAGTCTTCGCTATTGGTTTCGTGAAAATTACGAATTAAACTATACAACACTTTTCTTGCAATATAATTCATGACCGTACAAAAATATAATTTTATTTGTAACGTATAGAAGTGATCAAAATTTTTATTTATATTTATATTTTAGCATGCGGCTGTCCATTATTGGTTATCGGAAGGGGCGTCAGCGGATAAGCTCATTCTCGGTGTAGTCGGATACGATGACCCAACGTAAGTATTTCTTTCATACTAATGTAAAATATATTGGGCCGTATTGGAAAGTTAGTGTCGATTTTTGGTGGACGGCATTAGGACAGGTTTAAGTAGTATATCAAAATTTAGGTGCTGCCTTTTTTT
>NW_017147249.1:0-289 GCF_001652005.2 Ceratina calcarata
CTGTTTCCACGAACCAAACCACTAGCAGTTGTTCCTTTACAAATACGTAAATTTTAGGATCTTAAAATTTCTCGTGGTCTATTGACTGATTTGTAGAAGATTTTAAGTTGTAGAAGATTTGAATGCATCATATGTCATAAATTTCGTTGTGATACAGACTTATTTCGTAAAACCGTGTTGTTTCGTCATTAAATAAAAGCAACGACTCCTGCAAATAATTAAAATATTTTATCACACAATCAATAAAACTTGGAACACATATTTAATAATATCATACTGAGTATTTTTA
>NW_017147250.1:0-289 GCF_001652005.2 Ceratina calcarata
ATAGAAAAATACGCAGGTCAGTAGAAACTGAGACGTTCATCTCCTTGCATTAATATGCACTAATTCTATATTTTGGATTAATATCCAGAACTAGAAAATGTTTAATTAATTAGTTACTGAATACCGGCAATATAACAAGTAAGTTTCTAGTTGTGTTTGATAGATGGCAACTTATGTACGTATGAACGATAGCCAATTTAAAGATTCGATATCATGATATACGCAATACACATTACACATTTACACATAAGTACCATACAACAGAGCAAATATTGACAGATCCTTTAAC
>NW_017147251.1:0-289 GCF_001652005.2 Ceratina calcarata
ACTGCGGCGCGCCTGTAACACCGCGGCGCGGTCTGTAACATTATGTAAAACTGCGGTCGGCCCCTACTGCTGCGAGGCAGTGCGAGCCGAGTGCGAGCATCGAGATGTTACGGGACGCGCTGCAGTGTTACGGGCCGCACCGTGGTGTTACGGGCGCGCCGCAAAGAGATCGACTCGTCGCTCCGTCTTATGCAGAATTCTGTCTACGTCTTATCATCTTCAAACAAAGACCTTGAGAGATCACATCTTACTTTAAAAGATTAACTTAAACATTACGTAAATAAACTAC
>NW_017147252.1:0-289 GCF_001652005.2 Ceratina calcarata
ATTTTGTACAACGCATTACTGTGCAAGTATTACTAATAACTCTTTCCGTCCATCATTTTTAAGATTTTTACTTAAAATACAACGAAATAAGGTACGACAGTGAAGAATACTTCGAAGCTTAAAGTAGAATTTTTAATCAGATCTTATAATAGTTGAACCAGTACCAGAAATTTTGTGCGTTTCGTTATTTATTAACGAAGCAATTTTTCGATCATTTTATTTGCAGGTTTTATATGCGTACGAATTTTATTTTATTTGTAATTGCTTTCGATGCAGTAAAATCTAAATC